>NC_092802.1:37234883-37402383 GCF_918797505.1 Bemisia tabaci | reverse complement strand
ATGTTTCAACATGAATTTCATGTTCTCGATTGTGATACCGTTGACTCGGTCTCTGGAATTCTGGGCATTGATTTCTGTGACAAGTGTAAAGTAACTCTAATTCTTCCAAAAAATCGCATGCTCATGTCCCTGAGCGACTCATATGCGAATATTTTAAAGTTAAGCTCAGGAGTAATAAGAACGGTCCCTTGTGAGAGCCACAGTTTGGAAAATAACCCTCCTTCCAGTATATACACCGTCCAGAAAGCAAGGCCACAAATCCGACAAGAAAATTCAGAAATTTCAGCATTTTCCCGAGACGGGAAAAATCAGAGAAACTTTTCTCCGAGAAACTCCTCACCGAATGAACCCGCAGGAAGGAGACAATTCACTGATTCCTCGCGCGGAAATCGACAATTTCAGAATTTTTCACAGAAAACCAGTTTTTCCGCGGAAAAACCGGAATTTTCTAAAAATTTCAATGAAAGTAGACAGGAACACAACTTACTTTTTGTGATTGCTCCAATAAATTTAAGCCTTACTTAATTCAGTAACTCACGTTGATTGCAAAGTATTTCAGCATAACTTTGAACTTGGTTTTAACTATACGTTCTCGCCTTATCAACTTTCCAGGAATGGTTTAGTTCATTCTGTTCACTCCGTCATTTTCGTCAATCAAGAAATAGTAAAAATTCCAATTTTCAATGAATCCAATGAATCAGCTTTCATAAAATCAGGGGCCATGGTAGGAAAATTAAGGAAATCCATTTATCCACACAATTGGTTTCCTACCGGAAAAACAGGCGAATCTACGAAATCGCCAATTGAGCAAAATAGTCAGTTGTTGTTACCGAACACTTTAATAATGATTACCGTAGAGACAGCAAATTTAAGCATGATTCTAGGTTTAAACATTGCGAGAATATTCCGAAGGAAAATTACCGCAAGTTTGAGCCAGGAAATGCTAAAAATCATGAGCATTTTTCAGAGCCTAAGGAACGGTATCTCTAATATAAAAGTCACGTCAGTAAAAAACCAAAATCAAGTCAATTTCGTCACCAAAATAATGAGCAGAAAAAAACCGGTAAGAATAACTTTGCGTACAAAAATAACCGAACACAGCGCACGAATCATCAGTGCCCGCGGGAAGAGAGTTATTGCGGGAAAAATTCACAACAGGTAACGCGACAATCTTCTGAGGAAAGTGACGAATTACCCGCTGGTTTCGATAAATTGGACGTATTTCTATCAAACGGAACTAAGCGCCAATTGGAGTTCCTTTTGAGGAATTTAGAATCCCGGATAGCGCGTTCTGTCAAACGGACCTAAAGCGCCATGGAAAAGCATTGCGAGTATAGGACGGAATAAGCCGGACGCTCGATTCCGCCGCCAATCCAAGCCCCCCTCTACCTTCCTCACCCTATGGCGCTTAGGTCCGTTTGATAGAAATACGTTCAATTAATCAAAACGCCGGTCCAAAGAAAATCAATCTTAAAAAAGAAAGGCTAAAAAACCCAATTCATTTTTGAAACTCCCTATGAATTAAGGCATACGCCGGATAGAAGAAGTAGGTTTCCACTCGCAAAATTATTTAAAAAACAAAGATCAGAAATACCGAGTTAAGGTGCATTAGCCCTCAGTCTTGGAGAAAACTATAATTTTCTTTTTACTATATTTGTGTCTCATTTTTAACTGAACTTTACGATTCTCATCAAGATTATAATTTTTATAAATAAAAAAGTGCATCGTTTCAATTATTGCCTTTTTCTTAAATAAGCATTGCTAGTTGGCGGAGTTTTCTATAAATTGAAAACACCAGCCACTTAGGAAAAGATACATTTTCCATATCTTGTCACATGATTTTTGAAAAAAAAAATCAACTTAAATTGCCGTTTGTCGTCTGTTTTTCGAACGTTTGCTTCTCTTCAGTGATGATAATTGTGTTCTTTTCACGATGCCAAAATGGATAGCTTTTTGATTGAAATCTGACATTTCTTTGCTTTCTCATTTCTCCCCGCGTCCCCTTTTCCTCTATTGTGAGTCTAAAAATAATAATCTCAAAAACCCAAATATATAAGGTTATCAAAAATTTCAAAGAAACAGCTAAAAATTAAAAATGAGATAAATTGATTTAAGTAATTCTTTAGGTACTCATTATCTCACAAACTTGAGCTTTTACTTTTTGATTCGCCACAAAAGTATTTTTCTAAGTCCTTGCCAAGCATTAGTTTATCCAAGTCAGTGTTGGTTAAACCACTTCACTCCTCTTATGCATCACAATTACAGAACATTGCTTAAATTACTTAGTGCACGCAAAAGAATATCTCTAGGCCTAGAGGCATAAAGCACGTTACCTTACCTTAATTGGTTGGCACACGTGAATTAAGTAGTATTTTCTTTAATTAGGTGATACCCTTATCGATTAACACCTGAAAACACAACTAAGTATGTTCTGTTAAGAAGGTCACAGCTTGATCTAATATTTAGGGGAATAAGAAAATTAATAAATATTTCTGGGACTCAATTTGATCAACCATTTTTAAATGTTTTTAACGACTTTAGCCACAAAGGATGTATTACTCACATTAGCAGTATTCAGCGGGCGTATTTTAATGGAGTTCACATAAGACTTCTTGCAGTTCGCCCTGCTCATAGCATCGTTGCCAGAATTAAGGTTAATTGAGAGTCACTGTCAATAAACCTGACCCCTTTTTCACACACATAAATGTATGTTATAGCATTTCTAGATTTAAGCTTTTGGATTTCTTTCACATATTTAGCGAGGAAATTTATAGAAAATGTAATATGTGCTTGAATTACTATTTAGCAGGTTTGGCAACTCTACCCTGCTATCATTATATTCGGCTAAAAAGTTTTACTTTCTGTATATATTTGCAACCAGATAATGTTATTACATTTTATTACTCATGAATAAAAAAGAGGAAGACATATCACGAACCACTCTTACATTACAACAAATTTTGGAAAAAGAATATAGGTTTTGCTTGTTTGCCTATTTAAAATATTCTTTCACTAAATCATTGTACTGATATTAATTGGACGTATTTCTACCAAACAGACCTATGTGCAGGTGAGAAATATGGGGTGTGCTCTTTGAAGCTGCGTAAGAAGCAATGTAAAAGTGGGCGTGATTCCTTTTGAAGAATTGAAAAAGCGGGATTTTGCATTCTATCAAAGAGACCTATGTGCCAACTGAGTGCGGGAGTCATGAGCCGCGGGCATGGCAAGAGAGCGTTGTGCACAGGGCTCATGAGTTAAAGACTCCCTCCAACGAGCTCCCCCTCGCTCGAGTGCGCACTATCATTGCCGCTGACGTCACTGGCGCTTTATTATTCCCATTCACTCTTACGCAAAGAGAACTAACGAGCACACCCCACATTTCTCACCTCCACATAGGTCTGTTTGGTAGAAATACGTCCAATTGGACGTATTTCTATCAAACGGAACTATGTGCATTAAGAGATGAGCCCTGAGACCCAAAAGAATATTTGCATAACAGGGCTCACGTCATAATGCACGTAGTTCCGTTTAATAGAAATACGTCCAATTGATACTGAATATTAAGCGGAAATTTCGTTTTTGCGAAAAACTGTCAGTCGCTCAACCCCAATTATTGTAAAACACAGAGATTCTTTGGAGTCATGAGAACGGAGGAGAGTAGAAAAATAACAATGAATTTAAAATCTTTGTGAATTCACGATTCTCGTCCTTCACTTCCTCGCCTCAAACCTAAAATGGACGTATTTCTACCAAACAGACCTACGTGCAAGTTAGAAATATGGGGTGTGCTCGTTAGTTCTCTTTGCGTAAGAGTGAATGAGAATAATAAAGCGCCAGTGACGTCAGCGGCAACGGACGAGCGCCGGCACAACTCAAGAGATGCCTTTAGCTTGTCGTCCATTCCGATCGACAAAGCAGCGATAAGACATAGCCGACCAATCACGCTTCGCCATTTAACCTACGTCATCCATTTCCACCCGACAAACAGAAAATGTCAACAATCAGGCTGCCGGTGATTTCTATTTTGGAAATGAACACATTATCGGTCACTTACCGGTCAAATCAGCGAATTTATTAATACCAAAGACTCGTCCGGGCGTGCCATCTTTTTTTCTATGGTCGTAATTCCCTTGCCGAATATATTCCAAATTCTGCTTGAAAATTTGAAATCTCTTCAATTTTTCCTGCGGGCTTGCGTATTCTTTATGGAAATCTTTCATAAATTTGTTGAACTTCATCTCCGCCTATAATTGAAAGTGGAAATAGAAAATCAATTCCAGAACTCGAGGGATTGCAGGATAGTGACTCGTTCAATCTTTACGTGTGCAGACGAAAAACAACACACTAGATAGGGAGAGTATGGACATGTCGAAATATGGAGCTCTTGGGGCCCAAAAGGGCAGCCAACCTTCGAAAACAAAAAATGTCACCGCCAATCTTCAGATTCCAATATTAAACCACAATCGCCAAGAATTTTCGTAAATGAGCGTTCTTCCAAAAAAAATGAGTAAATTTATCCAAAACTAAGTCAAATACGTGCTGCACCAACGACTGGTTGTAACAATTGTAATAATGAATCACTGTGGATAATTTGAATTCATAGATTTGCTACCCTCCTGGGCTCTAAGCTCCATCATCTTACCTCTAAATTACCGACATGTCCGTACTCTCCCTATATAGGTACTCCATAAAATATTAGAGGGTACGCCCCCTGGCCGCCATGCGGCTCTACCCCTTGATGGCGCTTCGCGGGCCTGGTGAGTGATACAGATGAAAATTGCAGTGAGTTCGTAAATATTGAGACGACAAAATCAAAAGGCGTGAACGATTATCGATATTTCCCCATTTGAGGCTATGGTAAATAATCGATTATCAAGGTGTTCCTTGAGAATACCCTGTTTTTCGATCCTTTTCCATAGGTTTAAAAGGCAGATCAATCAATACATCGGAAAGCACAGCACGCCACTGATTTTCAGCTTTTGCGCGATTCAATCCGGGCGCGATCAAAATATTCCAAATTTTACGTCTGAAAAGAAAGTAGAGAGGCCTCAGACGATCAAATTCTCGAACCAGTTACCATCAAAGTGTCGGGAGTCATCAGTCTTGAACTCATTAATTTGCTTAATTTTAAAATGAAAACTTGGCAGAAATGTTTCCTGTGGTAGGAAATGATGAATGGTGCCACTCCATTCTGATCTTACTTTGAACAATAGTGCGGCCCGTCAAAATTTGATGGTAGATGGTGACCACCAGTCATCAGCCAGCATGTCTACTTTGATCAGAATTGGTTCGGAATTTGATCGTTTATATCCAGGCTGAAAATACTGAGTCCGATGAATCGTTGATATAGATAGATTGCAATCGGTTGCAGAATGGAAACAGTGCTCTTTTTCGTTTTAACATTTTGGAAGATGATTTTCGGCAACATAGTCCAGTACCACATGTACAAATAAGAGGCCCCGTGTGCAGTTTCGTGGGTAAAATTGTTGTTATATACCGTTCTCTTCTTTAGGATGTCTGGAATCAGAATTTCCATGGTGTCAAGTTCAAAAATTGAACCAACGCCCAGAATTCAAGATGGCGTCCAAGATGGCCGCCACCATGGTGAAAGTTTTAAATTTTGTCGGATAGCGTCGAGTCAGATGTCGATTCCTATGTAAAATGACACGAGTAATCCGAATATGACATTTAAAAACACTCCTGACCCAAAGGAGGGCTCCAAATCCAAGATGGCGGCCAAAAATACCACTCAGGGGTACTAATTTGCCTATACGGGTCCAAGTGCATAGTGAGGTATCAATTATTAGGTTTTCAGGGTCGTAGAGTCAGAAAATGAGGTCCGGTTCTCGCTGCGGCCCTCGAGAAACCCTAAAATCAAATATGGCGCCCAAAATGGCCACCGGTTTTACGGCTAAACACCAATTTAGCGCAGCTATGATAAGCAATACGTTCAAAATTTAGTTTCATGGGGCAAGGAGTTCGAATAGGAGATCGAATGTTCACTCCTAAAAAAAATTAAGCCCCCGAATCGAAAATGGCTACCCAACCCCCCACATGGAACATGGGCGCCAGTTAGAGGCGCAGACCGGTAAATGACTATTAATATTAAGGGCATTTGCCAAAGCAGGGGCCTTGATAAAGGCCGTTTTACGGCCCAAACACTGAAATTCTTCAATTCTACGATTTTTCGCTCATTGGAAGTCTAAATTTTACGGAATGTATCATGCCTTGGTCATTTTCGGTCTATTTTGGGATCTAATGCTGGCCTAAACATGAGTCTGAAGGCTAATTTTGGCGGAAAATTCGGGTTTCTTGGCATTCGACGCGCTGCGCCTGCTATTTCATGACGATCATATATCATCGGAGGAGCAAATTTTCCTTCAAGTATGTTCATTAAAGGGTAAGATAGTCACTTTGGCCAACTTTCGTCGATGGCAAACCTTCCACTCATAGTTAAAACGAACTTTTTAGAATTTTCTTGTTTTTCATCATTATTTATGATGGCGTCTAATTAGATCACAAATCTTAGACATTTTTAACACTGTAGACTGGTACTGGACTAACACTGAGAAAAAGATATGGCTTATAAGCCAATTAGTGGTTCATATGGAACACCACTAACAGTAGTAAAGGCAACATATAATAATACCGCATATACCTTAGGTTGGTACGAGATAACTTGGTATGGTTCACAGATCGAGAAACATTAGTTCATTTACGACTATCAGTGGTGTTCCATATGAACCACTATCATCATCATCATCATCATCATCATCATCATCTTCATCATCATCATCATCACTATATAATTCTGTATCATCACAATATATAATTCCTTAAGCCGATCCTCTGACATTGATCCTCAGACTGAAATTTTGATTTTCCCAAAACGATCCATCAAAATAGTTATAACATTTGAAATAAATCGGTCGTACCCAGAATGCAATGCGCAAAAGCTGAAAATCCACCTTTATCAAGAATCGAAACCTCCGGTGGATGGAAACGGTAAAATATACACACAAACAGCCGCTTTTACAGAGCTCCCTAACGCTCTGCGACAAAAATTTTTTACGCAGATTGTGAAGTTAGGAGAGCATTTCAAACTTTGCCAATGTACTCATTTTGATTTTTGAGACATTTACTGATGGCAAAAACTGTTATTTTTGCTCTAGCAAAAGTTTGCAATAGGCCCACTGTCCACTTTTCCCCATATAGGCAAACAAGAAATTGGACCTCCGTACAAATTTTGTGCAAATGTCCATAAGAAATTGGACCTTCCCACAAATTTTGAGCAAATGTCCATCAGCCAATAAAATGACAGGAAAAAGTGCCTACCATGTCGGACGTTTCATTCTTGATTTCACTCCCTGTTGTTTTACTACTCCATCCAGCCGCGGTTGTGTCTACCGCGCTTTTTCCTTGTTTTGATAGCAAGTTTCTTTCAGCCAGTCTTCTTTCTGCCGCTGGATTGTGTGAAGCTTCCCCTGGCGCGTATGCCTTACTACTTGCCAGAGATGCAGGTGGTAAGCCCATGGTCAGAAACACGTGCAAAAACTGGTTTGGAAAATCTGATGATTAAAATCACGTGAAGACGTCGTCACCTTCCAGGCAAAGTATCACAAGCGCCATGCGACGTTTAAAAATTTCCGCCGCCATTTTATTTTTTTACTGAGAAATTGTTGGTTGAATCTGTTCGAAAATTTCATTAAATTTTATCGGCAGCACAAAGAAAATTCGGTGTAATTTTCGGACAGCTTCGTTGAACAATTCTCTGTAAAAAAATATAATGGCGGCGGAAATTTTTAAACGTCGCATGGCGCTTGTGATACTTTGCCTGGAAGGTGACGACGTGTTGAGACATGGGTGATGGCCATTGGTAGATCCAGCAAATTGGCAACATCGTTCTTCTCATTTGGACATATTTCTACCAAACAGACCTATGTGGAGGTGAGAAATATGAGGTGTGCTCGTTAGTTCTCTTTGCGTAAGAGTGAATGAGAATAATAAAGCGCCAGTGACGTCAGCGGCAAGAATCGAGTCGGGGCCACGACGGGGAGATCGTCGTCGGGGCGCTTTAACTCATGAGCCCTGTCCACAACACTCTCTTGCCATGCCCGCGGCTCATGAGTTCCGCATTCAGTTGCCACATAGGTCTGTTTGATAGAATGTAAAATCCCGCTTTTCCAATTCTTCAAAAGGAATCACGCCCACTTTTACATTTCTTCTTATGCAGCTTTGACGAGAGCACACCCCATATTTCTCACCTCCACATAGGTCTGTTTGGTAGAAATACGTCCATTTTAAACCTTTGGAAATGTATCGATTCTTTGAGGGGCCAGGTCGCCAGGTGCGCCGGCACGAATCGATTATTTACCATAGGTATAAATGGAAGGAATTTAGTGTTGCCGTAGAGATGAAATATCAACAAGATCGAGGATAAATACCCAGATGTTGGTGAACCTGGTGATTTTACCGCCAAAAAATCAACTAAATTCCAAAATATGGCCATTTTTCCGTTGAAAAATGCTTCTTCGGTCCTACTAGAATGTACCAAGTGGATTCACATGAAAATCACCCGGTTTCCATGTCCTTCCACGTGAAAATAATAACGTTCCCAATCACTGGCGAGGCGTGAAAGATCGATTATCAATATTCCTACATTTGAAGCTATGGTGAAGAATCGATTATTAAGGTGTTCGTTACGAACACCCTGTTTATCGATCCTTTTCCAAAGGTTTAAGTGACAGATCAATCGATACATCGCTAAGCACGCCACGCCACCATGCAACTCACGAGGAACCTAGGTCATTTCTATGAAGTCTTTATGCAAATGAAAACAGTTCCACGTAAGATCGACATTGGACTCAAATACTGCAGTAAGGAAAAGTACCCGAATTTCTGTGTTAATGTGGGAAGTAGAACAAATAATAACCGAAACATGCGATTAATGTTTGTTCGGTCATTATTTCTTTGAGTTACTTTGACCAAATGTTTAAGTTGAATATTTGGACCAAATCCATCAAATCATACTTCCTTGTGAGCTCGTAATGAAATTTGTAACACTCCTATGAAAAACATGAGTATTGCAGAGCCGCACATTTCGTCGTCCCCTCACGAAAGCACGGAACTACATTCCGATGCTGCCAAATTTCTCCTCGTAATTTGTACTTTTACCAGGAGAAGCGTGGGCATTTCTAACTGAAAATTTCACTGATCTTTTCTCTGATCTCTTTCAAAAATCAGACAAATTTTGAAAAACATTGGCACGGGTACATTTTTGTAAAAAATTTTAATTGTTTGAGTCAATTTTGCAACCTTGGAATGAAGTTACGTTCCTTCGTGCGGGAACGTACGATTTTTCTGACTTGGAAATGGCACCATTCCTGCATTTCCGAGTTTTTTAAAACGGGAATAAGACAGATAAGGCGTGGCGCGCTTTGCGATATATCGATTGATCTGCCATTTAAACCTATGGAAAAGAATCGATAAACAGGCTGTTCGCAACCAACACCTCAATAATCGATTCTGTGCCATGGCTTCAAATGAGGAAATATCGATAATAATCGATCATTCACGCCTCGCCTCTGGATTAGCTTGAGCCTTATTTTAGATTGTACGACGCACGTGGAACATGATTTCACCATTAAAAAAAAAAACAAATCAACTCCATTCTGAAGGCTGGGTTGTCTGTTTAAAAATAATCTTTTCAAAAGGAAGAAAATAAAAATTTGAACAAACTTCTAAAAAAATTGCCGCACATCGCCATGAAAACATTGATATGACGTGTTCCATTGATGGTGAAGAATCCATTACATTTGAGAAGTGGTGATTCTTGTAAGTTGGCAATAGATCGTATTCGATACATCAAACGGGTGAGATTGTATCGATATCGATTGGTTCAAAACATAAACATAGCCTCAAAAGTAAATTCAGAAATCTGAGAGAACGGATCTTTTGAAACAGATTTTTTATTCTTTTGAGTACCAAATTCCAATGCAAAGTGAAATTGTCAGGAAATTTCTCATTTTCAGCTTTTCCAATTAAAATCCTTACAGTTTGGTTTGAGGTTATGTTCTATTGTTTTGAACCAAACGATACATCGAACCGTTATCGAATACGGTCTATACGTTTTTACTCCATTTAAATGTATGTTAAACAATCGATTCCATGTGAGGCAGCATGTCTTATCTAGAATCGATATATTCAATAGATCTAAATGGAGTATTAACAGTGTTGCCAACTTGCTGAAATCTTCATTGAATTTGGAGCGCGGGGGTGCAGAAAAGGCATTTCTTGGTTGCGGTGTCCCAGAAACTCCGCTGACGTTTCATCCATTATAATTAGGACAAATTGTACCAGGCACGTAGCCAGGATTTTTTTTCGGTGGGGGGGGGGGACTTGCGGGGTCCCTCTACTATCGGGGGGTCTGGGGGGTATGGAACACCCCCCAATCCGGAGAGGGGTCCGGCGGTCCTCCCCCGAAAAATTTTAGAAATTTGTAATCTAATTAGACGCATTTTGAAGCTTCCGTGACGCAGATTTTCCATCAATGTCTACAGAAAATTTACGCTTCCACTTTGAACTTTCAGCAAAAAATGCATGTATGCATTCGAAAAGATCCTGAAATTTTTTGAAATTTTAACTCTATTTGGACGCATTTCGAGGCCTCCGTGACGCAGATTTTACGTCAGTTTCTGCATGAAAATTACGCCTTTTTTACTTTTAGCACAAATTACTTTCCAATTACGCATTCAATAAATCTAGAACATTTTTGAAATTTTAACTGTAATTGGAAGCATTTCGAGGCTTCCGTGACGCAGATTTTCCATCAATGTCTGCAGGATAATTATGCTTTTTTTTTTACTTTAACACAACATACCTACTACTTTCGAATTGTTACATTCAACAAAGCTGGAACATTTTTGAAATTCCAACTCTATTTGGACGCATTTTGAAGCTTTTCTGACGAAAATTCTAGGAATGAACACGGTATTTTCATTTAAGAGTCTACTTTAAAAGAGATAAATAATTAAAGATCTTCGACGGTCTCAAACTTCTTCTTTTCTCGATCTTTCTCATCTTCTGTCTCCTCTTTCCTTCTCTCTTTTCCTCCTTTTTTTGCTTTCGGGGGGGGGGGGGGGGGGTCGAGCCCCTCAAGCCCCCCACCACGGCTACGTGCCTGAATTGTACGGAATTCGGTGAAATTATCTGAATTTTCTTTATGATTTTACGATGGCGAGAGCGAAAAATTTCAGATAACTCAATGAATAGTTTCCTCTCTAAAATACACACTGAAAAAAAAATTCTCGGCATTTTTACCAAGGTCCGTTGGTACCTTTACCATCTCACTTTGTTTTACCAATTATTGGTAATTTTACCAAGACACACTGGTAAGCTTACCTAAAAACCGGTATTTTTACTGTTTTTTTTTCAGGTAAGAATACCACTTTTATTGGTAATCAATTCCCGGTAACTTTGCCATTTTATCTCGGTAATTCTACCACAGTCGATAAAAAATATTAGCGTCTTTACCAAGGTCCAGTAAAATTACCGAGAAAGCTCAATAATTTTACCGATGTTTCTCGGTAAAATTACCAATTCCATAAATGGTAATTTTACCAAGAAAAAACTGGGATCAAATAGAACCCTGAATTCTTGGTAATTTTATCCGTTTCTTAGTATATACACCGATATATTTTTTTTTTTTTTTCAGTGCAAAGTAGCATTGAAGATTTTGAGACACCGTAATGCCCTTTGAAATGCCCGTAAGGAATGTCCTTTCCGCACTTAAGACCTCGCCTAATTTGCCTGCACTTAAGACTTAGGTTCGTAACATTTTTTGAGGACAAGTTTTCTAGAATTATTCAACTTGGTGGCACAATTTACGAGTAAATGTTTTAGATGGCACAAAATGAAATCTTATGGGAACTTACGAGAAGTAGGCCGACGGCCGCAATTTCGCTTGATGTCTCCATCCGGTCCGTTTGGGTTCGTCCGAATAGAACAACGGTGCCTATGAGCACCTACTGCAAGAAAACTCCGCAGGTAAGAATGAGATGGGTATAAGTAGTCGCCTGAAACAAACATACTAATATTTGAGTTGAATTATCAAGGATCATTTGCGATTGGGTCGGGAGTTCGAGTTCATTGAAGTCATCGTTGCCACATGGTGCCAAAAATTCCCTCGTCTAAACCCGTGTAAAATATCCATATTTCATTGCACAACCAGGCAACCTTGATTGAAGCACGTCTTTTTTCATGCGTGACCCAGAGTTGCCATCGGGGAATATGTATGATGGGCTTGAAAGCGTAACAATTCAAATAAATTCGGAATCGCTGAAATTAAAGTGTAATAATTCACTTGTGCTCTAAGGTCACCTGTCACCTGTTATTTGTACGCACGATGAAAATGCAGTATGAAGAATTTACCGAAGCACACAAAATGCAACCTCGGATTAGGCTTTCCTCCTGACATTGGCCTATATATGTACGATGATCTGAATGATGAGCTATCTATGCTTATACAAGGTGTCCCGGGCTTCTAATCATCAGTTGGATTATATTTGAATGATCGGTGTTTCAGTCTCCAGATCAATTATTAAGAAATGTGCGTGCCGAATAGCACACTGGAAAAAAAAGCACATTGGATCTAGACTCCAGACTCTTGAAAACATTGACAAGAAAAAATACTCTTGATTCAAGCAGATTTAAGCTTAAATCAAAAGGAAATCCGCTCAAATTAAGAGGCTTGGTTCTTGATTTAAGCTTGAATCTGATTGAATCAAGAGTATTTTTTCTTGTCGATGGAGTCTGGGCTCTAGATCCAATGTGTTTTTTTTCCCCCAGTGTGTCTTGTAAAATATGAAATTGCCCGGTCAAATTTGGCAATGGCTGGTGTAGCTTAGTTCCTCTCTGCTGAACGCGGTCCATTTGACACCGGCTTTTGCAATTACGGTCACAACAAAAACAGAAACAATTCTGACGCGTCGTATGGGACACCCTGTATGCTCTACTTGAACAATATGAAAATGGGCCATAGCCTTGAGGGTCATCAGGACTTTGACCCAGAATTTATCAAGGGATCGATCGTTGAATCGTTGTCACATAACTTTGATGGAAAAATCCCTGTCTTGGCAGGGCTTCCTACACACCGATCAACAGTATTGGGCGACAAGTTTATATAGCAGGTATTTTTCATTGACGTGGCAGTGGCATGCTTTGCGATAAACCGATTGATCTGCCATTTAAACCTACGAAAAAGGATCGATATACAGGGTGTTCGCAACGAACACTTTAAAAATAGATTCTTTACCATAGCTTCAAATGTAGGAATATTGAGAATCGATCTTTCACGCCTCGCCAGTGATTGGGAACGTTATTATTTTCATGCTATTCAATATGCTGTTTTAGCAGCTAGGATATCAAAAATGTGTCTGGTGATCCCAAGATGCTGCCTTTACTGCCCTTGCAATTAACTTTACAACCTATGAATGCAAATTCAACTGCGTGGGATATCAAGGTAGCATCTTAGGTTCACCAGACACATTTTTGATATCCTAGATGCTGAAACAGCAAATCATTTTTTTCAGTGTATTTATCACGCGATGAGATCATCAACGCGAAAATGTTCAGGGAAGACCTCAATGGACCACTAGACAAGGCACGAATTCAAGCATCCTGATACATGTTTCTGAACCAGAATTTTACGTAGAACAACGAAAATTCCTGAAACCAACTCCTAATGAAGATAATAACCTTTTTATTTCACATTGGTTACGCGTATTTTCCGCGACGAATTTTGAAGGAAACTCGATTTCGAAAATTTGACACTTGCTGCTCTCTCCGCTATAACGGCAGCATAGTTGCTACGGCACCGTTTTAAATGAAACGGATATTACTACTACTTCCGCCACCCTACAGAAGTAGATCGTCTCGGTTGCGAAGGATCCAACTACCGGCAGCAAATCCCGAATTCCGTCCGTGCGAAAAGTGCGAAGCGCGCACTGGCGCCTACAAACCTAAGGGGATACTTCACGCACTGCGTAATGCTTGAAGTATCCCCTTAGGTTTGTAGGCGCCAATGCGCGTTCTGTGCTGGCCGGCCGCGGCCGCCCCACAGTGGATCGAGTCAATTAGTGAGGTCGGACATGAAATTTTTTACTAAACCTGAAAATTTTGATATTTATTTCGTCACATTTTAAATTTCAAGGGGTGCTTAAAGACGGAAATTCCACGAGGAAACCAATGGAGCCACGTTTAGAGCCTCAACGTTTCGTATAAATAGAGTTGTAAGCGTTTACATTTTCCAAATTTTGTCCGACCTCTTCTACTGACTCGATCCACTGTGCGTCGGCACCCGGTATTTCTCGGCGGTCTCCGGCGCCCGTCACGGGGCGGCCAATTTGGGCGTTAACGCGGCGCTGGTTGGGGCGGGGGGAGAGGGGAGGCGCGGGATAAAAAGCTCGCTTGCAGATAAAGCCGGACGCCCCCCCCCCCCAACCCAGCGGCCCGCTGTGGTGACCCTGGGCGCCGCTAACTAGCGGGGGAGGTATAAGTTTGCCGGTGCTGAGCTGTGCGGCGCCGCTTTGCGGGTTGCGGATCTCGCCTCCGCAGGCGCGCTGTTGTCGGATCGCCCAAGATTTCCCCGTTTTCGACCTAAGCGCGTCGGGTTTGTGAGTGGAGAGCACTGGAAAAAAACACATTGTATCTAGAGTCCAGACTCTTAAAAACATCGACAAGAAAAAATACTCTTGATTCAATCAAATTTAAGCTTAAATCAAGAACCAAGCCTCTTAATTTGAGCGGATTTCCTTTTGATTCCAGCTTGAATCTGATTGAATCAAGAGTATTTTATCTTGTCAATGTTTTTAAGAGTCTGGACTCTAGATCCAATGTGTTTTTTTTTTTCCAGTGAGCGCTAAAATTGTCAAATGATTTGAATGGATCTAGCATAGGTAGCCTTGAGTACCTACATAGGGAGAGTACACAGATAAAAATGGATCGCTAATTTAACAATTAGTTTGTCATAGAATATGTCCGACATGTTTCAAATGTACATTTTACAATAGTTGAAAGGTAATATAACCACGAGGATGGTTAAATTAGCAGTTATTTATTGTACAGTCGAACCTCGATAACTCGAACCTCGATAACTCGAAAACCTCAATAACTCGAAGAAAATGTCCGTTCCCTTCCGCAGAAGGCCAAAATCCTCGATAACTCGAAAAATTTGTTCCGTTAACTCGAAGACATTTGAGGCTCATTTGTACCTCAGTAACTCGAAGGAATCGGCGGTTTAACTCTATAACTCGAAGGCAACTACCATGTGTCAAATATGTACCTCAGTAACTCGAAGGAATTGGAGAAAAACCTCTATAACTCGAAGGATGCTTCGGCCCAGATAATCTCAAGGCGGCCGCAGGCAATCAGCGGTGGCAGGTTAATCAGTTTATCATCAGTTAATGTTGTGACGCGTTAAAAAAAAATGCGCAAGTGTTCCGCGTTGAGAGTCGCCCAAAAAGTGAGCATATTGGAGGCGGTGAAAAACAGAAGTGCGAAGACAAAGGAACAAATTGCAAAAGAGTTCGGTATCCCACCCAGCACCCTCTCAACGATATTAAAAAACGAGGATGTTTTTTCTGCTTTGGTAACACTTGAAAATGAGGTAGATAGACACCGTTTGCAACACTTGCAGCAGAGCAGAATAACTCAGTTTTTTAAAATTTAATTCTTGATCTTTGTGTACATATTTTTTCCAATAATAAACCATTTCCCTACCCCAATCGGACGTGAGGTTAAATATTAGTTCCTATTTTCATTCCCCAATATTCCCTTATTATGATAACGTAAAACAAATAACGGTTTTTTTTTCTAAATTGACCTAGCACCAACCTCGAACCTCCAACCTCGATAACTCGAATTTTTCATCTCCAAACCTCGTTAACTCGAAACCTCGATAATCTCGAAACCTCAATAACTCGAATTTTTCATCGCTTCCCTTCAGCTTCGAGTTATCGAGGTTCGACTGTATTGTATAGTCTAAACTGAAACATGCCAAACACTTTTTTCAACCAAAAAATTGTTAAATCAGCAATTTCACTTATTTCCGTGTACGGACAAATCGGTAATTTTGAGGTTAGATGATTGAGCTCTACAGGTCCGAGGGGTAGCTAGCCTATGAATTCAAATTATACACAAATATCTATTATTACAATTGTTACGGCCCGTCATTTGCAAAGCACATGTTTGACTTAGTTTGTGCGTAAGTGTACTCATTTTTGCGGAGGAACGCTCATTTTTGAACATTCCTGGCCATTTTGCTTTGGTATTGGAATCTGAGGATTGAAAGTGAAATTTATTTGTTTTCAAAGGCTTTCTGCTCTTTTCGGCCCTAAGAGTTCAATATTTGGACGCATTTCTGTCAAACGGAACTATGTGCATTATGACGTGAGCCCTGTTATGCATATGTTCTTATGAGTCTCAGGGCACAAGTCTAAATGCACATAGTTCTGTTTGGCAGAAATACATCCATTTCGACATGTCCCTGCTCGCCCTATATAGGTACTCTAGCATAGCTGAATTTTATGTTGCGTAATTGGTAATTGAACCATGAACGAATTTTGACTTGCGAATTCATTTTTCTGAAGTTGAATGACGCGTAGAACACAAAACTCACTTGAAAAACGAGAAAAGTATAACTCAGAAACCGAGAAGTACGCAGTTAAAAGCGTACAACTTTTCCAACTAAAACGCCCCGGTTTCGCGCCGCACCGAATGATGTCAACTTCAGCAATCAGAGGCGGGCACAGGTCTCTACGATTTCCGTCAAAAATCTGTCTAATCCTCGTACATGGAAACAGTAGGAAAATCGAAACTATCAAAAAACTGCAACTAACTAATCAAACTTTCAAACTAACCAACAAAATAAGTAATCAAAGAATTGTATCTTATTTAAGTTATTTTTAGTAAGCAAGCAACAATTCCCTATTGAAATACTTTTTTTCCCCCCTACAAACATCAGAGGAAAATGAGAGGAGGTAGCGATGTTACTGCCGTAGGTCATAAATAATTGCAATAATTTTCCCATTTTTTCGGTGCGTTTGAAATTCCTCCGAGTTTGCACTTTTTAAAAGCAGGCTCGCCCGTGATTTTGTTGTAAAAATGATGCTTCTTCGTAATTATCTAAAAAATCTCCCAGAATAGCGAATAATTTTTACTTCCCACCAAAAATTTGTTAATTTTAAAGGAAAGTAATGGACCACTAGACAAGGTACGAATTTCAGCATTCTGATACATGTTTCTTAACCGAAATTTTACGTAAAACACGATGCACACAACGAAAATTACCGAAATTAACTCCTGACGAAGATATTTAATGATTCTTGATGCGTGAATTCAAACCACCCGCTCATGAAAACTCAATGCTCTACGTGATTCATATCGCGCGCTAAACGTTATCATGACAGTCTCTGCGATGTAAAAATCTGGCAACCTCAGTCTTGACGCTTTGGCTCAGCTGTAGCAAATTGCTTATAGTTTGAACAACACATGGTGGAAAATGAACATTGCTCGATTGAGAGGCTTGCAGAAACTGTTGTAGTGCGCGATTTGACTCGCGTAGAGCTTTGAGTTTCTTGTGAGCGGACAGTTCGAATTCCTTGTAGCCAATGCGAAATAAAAATGTTAATATGTTTTTTAGGAGTTGGTTTCAGTAATTAGCGTTCTGTGAATCGTGTTTTACGTGAAATTCTGATTAAGAAACATGTATCAGATTGCTAAAATTCGTACCTTGTTTAGTGGTCCATTGTGTAAATTTTAATACTGTACATAAATTGAGTAATTCTAAAAGAAAGGTTGAAAGGTTTGTACAGTTTTGAAAACACTGGAATCGCGCTGGTTCTTTTTTTTTTTTTTTTTTTTTTTTTTTTTTTTTTTTTTTTTGCTGAATGAAATCTAAAAATACAACCCATAGAATCCTGATAGATCTGCCGTGCTAAGGAAAAACGCCGTATGAACATTTGGGAGTTGCCACATTTCCTTCAGTAAAATGTTTATTTTTGAGTAAAGTTTAAATACATTATGGAAGAAGGAATATTTTTTCCTGAAATACTCAGGGACTTTAGGGGAAATTGTGAACAATATTATCTGAAGAAAAATTTTCATAATTTTAACAGGAAATTCGCGTTTTATCAATCGAAATTTGTCAACGCCTGAAGGTTCTTACGTCGTTTTTCCTTGGCACGACAGAGATGTTCTTCATGGGCGTGAAATTCTACCCTATGAAATAAGAAAGAGCGAGGGGGCGATTTGGCAGGGATGGGGCTGGGTGCTGCGGTGGCGTGTCCCTGGTCCCTGTTCTGTCCGGCAGCAGCTGACTTGGTCCCGCATAAATTTCCCGCGCTTCCACGCTTCAATCATCCCTTTCGCCCGTCCCCCCACCTTCCTCGCCCTTAGCGCCCTACCACGCCTAAGTTTAACTGTCTCCGCCATCGTTGCCGACACTCCCCCCAGCGCCGAAAGCTCGTTGAGCTTTCTCGACTCACACGTCCAGGAAAGCTCACACTGAGAAAAAATTCTCGGCGTTTTTACCACGGTCCGTTGGTACCTTTACCATCTCACTTTTTTTACCAATTATTGGTAATTTTACCAAGACAGACTGGTAAGCTTACCTAGAAACCGGTATTTTTACTGTTTTTTTCAGGTAAGAATACCACTTTTATTGGTAATCAATTCCCGGTAACTTTGCCATTTTATCTCGGTAATTCTACCACGCAGTCGATAAAAAAATATTGGCGTTTTTACCGGGGTCCGGTAAAATTACCGAGAAAGTCAATAATTTTACCGAGATTTCTCGGTAAAATGACCAATTCCATAAATGGTAATTTTACCAAGAAAAATTGGGATCAAATAGAACCCTGAATTCTTGGTAACTTTACCCTTTTCTTAGTGTTCCATAGCATCTCAAATATTCGGTTTGTCAAACTGAAATTTTGGTTTGTCGAACTGAACTTCCGATTGGTCAAACTGAACTTTCGGTTTGTCAAACTGAACTTTCGGTTCGTGTAACCGAACGTTCGGCATATATGACCAAACTTGCATCATCAGTTCACTCTACCGCACAAGTTCGGTTTGACGAAGTTTGACGAACCGAAAATTCAGTTTGGCGAACCGAGTTAGTTGGGATGATATGGTACAACGAACTTTGGCACATGCGACCGAACTTAATTTTCAGTGCTAACGGATTGGGTCCATTTGGTCGTGTTTACGAAAGGAACTGCCACCGTGTCGACCGTGAAACTATGAGACCACGTATCTCTTTTACGTTGTTTAGAAATCTCCGCTCTTATTTCATTAAATTTGAAGGAGAACAATTCAATATCGCTGCTTGAAGTTTTCACAGAGTTCCCTTCGCAAAGAGAAGAATGATTGAAACAGTGAGAACGAAAACACACCAACTCGGTAACTCGAAAATCTTAAATCTTCATTAAAGACTGACAATTTTCATAAAGGTCATTGAAGTTAGTGCATCCGTTCCAACTTGGACCTTTAAAGTGTTCTTAAGTACTTGTCTTCCAGCACCGAAAATCTTTTTCCTAGACTAACTTCTACCCATTCTGTTCAGTTTTGCATGTGTCTTGATTATTTTTCCGAGTTGGTGTGTTATCGTACTCACTGATTCAATTATGGAGGTTTTCAAGAATTGGACATATTTATGCTAAATGGAACTAGGTGCAAGTAGAAACATTGGGTGTGCTCGTTAGTTGAGGATCATAAGAATGAATGGGAAATATAAAGCGCCAGTGACGTCAGCGGCAACGATCGAGCCCAGGCACAACGGGGAGATGGGTGGCGGGACTCTTTAACTCATGAGCCCTGTCCACAACGCTCTTGTCACATCCCCACGGCTCACGAGTTAGCGCTCAATTCCTTTTGATTTAATTGAAAATCCCGCTTTTCCATTTTCTGAAAAGGGACTATATCAGTGGCGTGGCATGCTTTGCGATGTATCGATTGATATCCCACTCAAACCTATGAAAAAAGATCGATTATCAGGGTGTCCGCAGCGAACACCTAAGTAATCGATTCTTTATCATAGCTTCAAATGGCGAGATATCGATAATCGATCATTCACGCCACGCCACTGGACTATATCCACTCTTACATTGTTCCTTATGCAGTTTGCAGGAGCACGCCCCATCTTTCCACTTGCACATACGCCGAAAAAAAAGTGAAGCCGATTTAACATTCTGAATGTAAAAAAAAGTGTGCGAGAACTCGTCAAATGCTAAAGTAACTGGTACAGCATTTTGTAAGTTCTCGCACCCTTTTCACATCCAGAATGTTAAATCAACCTCACTTTTTTCCAGTGTAGTTCCTTTCAGCATAAATACGCCCAGTTGGTCAGTTGCGCTGGTCACAGAATCCTATTTTGATGCTTAATTCTTGTAGATCAGCAACAAACAGTGAGATCCGTCCAAACGGCATCTTTCTACTTTTAAAATTAACCGAGATATCGTCAATTGAAAAGTCGGGTTTTTAAAGTCATCCGCCGCGATGGTGACTCCCTTGCTTTCCTCCACCTTCTTTTCATCAAAGTTTCGTTTTGAGTAACGAGTGCGTTGCTGACTAATGAAAGAAAGGTGAAAGAAACCATGGGTGTCACTACCGCGGTGGATGACGTCATAAACTGAATTTTTCATAAGGGCGATATCTCGATAATTGAACGTAGAAAGTTGCGGTTTGGACAGATCTTATTATTTTAAGCCAATCTATAAGGATCAAGCTTCAAAACACGATTCATGCCGGGCAGCCAGCGTGACAAGCGCATTGGCGCCTACAAACCTAAAGAGATACTTCAAGCATTGCGCAATGCGTGAAGTATCCCTGTAGGTTTGTAGGCGCCAGTGCGCGTTTCGCGCCGGCAGGACGCAGGACGCCTCTCCGCTCTCTCATCAGTCGGTGTGACGCAAATTTGTACTAGTTTTTTAACGTTGAACTCGGATGAAAGCAAGGTAGAGGAAACCAAGGATGTCACTACCGCGGTGGATGACGTCGAAAACTCGACTTTTCAAAGGGCGATATCTCGATAATATTGAGCGTAGAAAGTTGCGGTTTGTACAAATCATATTATTTTTAGCTAATCTGCAAGAATCAAGCATCAAAACACGATTCTAAGACCAGCGCAACCGACGCATTGACGTTGAGTAGTTTTCCATTGAAAAAAATAAAGTGTGACAGGAAGTCCGAAATAGGTACATTACAATATTTTTCATATTTTTCTATAATTTCACGAAATACTTCACTTGAAATTTTAAGATTATATTTTCCACGAAAAATTCCAACCCTGCAGCAGCATCGATACCTACCGAGTCTTCAAACTCGCCTAAAAGAGAGCGCCACCCGACAACGCGGCTCTGGCGCGGCGTGTTTCAAATGCTCCACACGCCCATATTTCAAATTGACCATGGGTCCCGCTCCCGGACTCGCGGAGCCGGCCTTTTCCCGCATCCCCGTTGACCCTTATTTAGAATTCCACCCCTCCGCCCCCTCTTCCAGGCCGTCCACCCCCCTCGGCCCCCGGATTTTATACCCTTGATTAAGCTCTAATTATTTCGGCGGGCGCGCACACCTACCGCGCCGGGCCGTCCGCTGCGGTTTTTTCGCGTCGCCGTGCCTGCATCCCAATGAGCCGCCCTTCGAGGGGGATGCGGGGGATGCGGGGGATGCGGGGGGCGGGGGGCGGGGGTTGCGTCCCCACCCCGAGGGGATGGAGGCGATTATTCGCACTGCGAGGTGGAATTTATCCGGCCGCAAACGAGCCCCGTCTCGGGCCGCCATCCCCGCCTCGGATTCGGAGACCGAGACCCGGCCGCCGACCGATGCTAGGCGAGAACGTCGTATGAGCCTCCGGATGTTGTCGAATTTCCGCGGAAAAATTCGAATAGACCAATAGACGAGGGGAGGATATGGATTCGATTTACATGAATCGATCGGGAAATAAAAACGGAGATCGGTCGACGTGGACCGATCGATAAATTATCAAAAACACGGTGCCGATTCGATCGACGTGTATGCAAGAACGTCGTATGAGCTATCGATAAATTATTAAAAAACGGTACCGATTCGATCAACATGATTCGATAGAACACTGGAAAAAAAACACATTGGATCTGGAGTCCAGACTCTTAAAAACATCGACAAGAAAAAGTACTCTTGATTCAATCAGAATCTAGCTCAAATCAAGAACCAAGCCTCTTAATTTAAGCGGATTTCGTTTTGATTCAAGCAAAAATCAGATTGAATCAAGAGTATTTTTTCTTGTCAATGTTTTCAAGAGTCTTGACTGTAGATTCAATGTTTTTTTTTTTCCAGTGAAAAATAAAAATAGGAACCGATTGACGAGACTCGATCGAAAACTCCGTGAATCGGTCGATAAACCCGTGAATTGACCAACAACTCCGTGAATCGATTGGCAAAACTCATGAATCGATCAACAACTCCGTGAATCGGTCGAAAAACCATTGAATCGATGGACAAACCCGTGAATCGATTGGCAAAACTCATGAATCGATCAACAACTCTGTAAATCGGTCGACAAACCCGTGAATCGCCTGGCAAACCCCGTGAGTTGATCAACAACTCGATAAATCGATGGACAAACCCGTGAATCGATCTACAAACCCGTGAATCGATCGACAACTCCACTAATCGAACAACAAGCCCGTGAATCACTCGAATTACTCGTATGTCTATCGAATCGGTGTCGATCGAATCACGTCGATCGGTACACACGTGTCGGTCGAATCGATACCGTTTTTTTAAAATAATATGTTCGGTTTATGTCGATCAATTCACGTTTTTTTTCTTGTTCGATTAATTCATGTCGATCGAATTCATACCCTCCAAGATAAGATACGAATTTAATCAGTCTGATATATGGATGGCTAGAGTTTGAAACCACGTATGTCCGTTAAGCACGCTGCAGACACCCTGTCATATTTTAATTGTTCTTTGGAAAACAAGTGAACGTAAATTCTTGAGAACCTCTTCAACTTTTCTCCTCTGTTAATAGAATACTTGTTTTTCTTTGAAAGCATTAAATGGGCGGCGATCATGGTGTCATTAAACAGTTTTTCTAAGTTTTTGTTGACACCATGATCATCTAAAAATAAATATTCTGACTCCTACGAAAGATGATCACGGTGTCAACGAAACTTAAAACTTCCAGCTATGATACCTTTCAAATTTCAAGTCTTAACCTAATCTAACCATACGTGACTCAAACCTCTCCTGTAGACTTAATTATTTAATTTTACTTATAAGTAAGATATTTTTCTGTTTGTTGACACCGTGATCGTTGACATCATGCTCATGGCCCATTTTTGCGTTTCACTGCTTTAGCACGACGTCAACAATCGTTGACCCCATGATCAGATTTTGGTTTTGTTGACACTATAATCGTTGACAGCATGCAACATTACCTTGCTGCTTTTCAAAATTCCATGTGGAACACATTTCGCGCGGCGAGAATAATTAATATTGACTCCGCAAACCAAGGTAATAACGGTTTGATGTAGCAATGGTTTCCGTTGGTCGCTTAGATTCGTGAGAAAAGATAAAAACGAAGTCAGAATGCGTCTCTTCTGTCAACAGAGGCGTTGCTCACAAAGCCCTTGAAGTACAACTACAAATAAGACAAACGGAGACAAACACAATACGGCAAGGACACTCGTTGATGACGGCGCAGAGATACAACTATTCGTGCTTGATGGATGTCCGTGTTGCGTCTGCAAAATTGAAGGCGCGGTGGCGCGAGGCGTAAAATCACAATGCTCCACTCAACAGTTGCCAATCAAGTGTCACTCAGATTCAGGAGAAAATTTAAAAAGACGAATACGTCTGTCCTATCTTCGACTTTTTTGTGTTCCAAGTGTCGTTGTTTCCAACCCCCCCCCCCCCTTAAAAAAATCGAGTTGTTCATGTACTTAAAATGCTTCGGAAAGGCTTTAAGTGTGTGGACAAAGTCGATAAGGGCGTCCCTAGAGGAGAGAAATGAGCGTATTTATGCCAAAAGGAACTATGTCACACGCAATCCCTATGCACATAGTTCCTTTTAGCATAAATATGTCCAAATATAACCGCAACAAATTCGAATTACTTGGCAAGAAAAGGAGCCTTTGAGCAGTTTTTTTTTTAGATGAATCGAACCGGAAAAAATATACTTATGAAGTCCCTGCCGTAAAATACTCATGCAACATCGATAAATAAAATAACTTAACCGCTGAATCTGTTAAAGATATTCGGACAGAAACCGGGGTTACTTGGTCAATTTTTGATTCACATGTGGAAAGGCTTAAAAAGGCTCAAGCACCGAAAAATCTAAAAGTGAGACATGATTTGTTACAACGATTTGTTGAACGTTGACAATGATTTGTTATTGCTTCAGTATATATGCATCTGGTGGCAAGTGATGGGCAGAAAAACGAGATTTTGTAGCGTGCATTTGACTTTAGACGGGGGAAAATATGTTCAAAATTGTCCGTTCATTCTCAAAAGGGTATGAACTCTACGGTATAATTTCAAAGGGTTTGGCTGCAGAGCGACGGACCTTCCTAGAAAGAGTGACGATAACGTAACATCGTGGCTTTGTCGGAGGCCGGAAGAGCCATTTGATACTACTGCCGGTGCATCCGTACTCTTATGACGCGCGTAAAAATCGCCTTCAAAATCGACGGATATGCAATCCATTACAACCGAGCATCAATAGTTGCTGCTCGAATTCGAAGGGGCTTCCCCATGACTGCAACGAGAGATCTTGGCACTCAACGCAGCGTGGCGTTTCATTTTCATTCATATCGATGGTGAAACTTCGAACGCGGTCTGCGCAGTGGCGACTTTCTTGTCCAAGAATAATTGTTTGCAAAAATAAAACGAAAGACCGAAAAAGAACCGAAAGAAAAAGACCGGACCCACTCTGAATATTAGTAACTCCTTGTTTTTAAACAGGGGAGTGTCTACATTCACCGAAAAAAATGTTTTTAACCGGTCATTAAATCCCACCGGCAAGATTCATTGCTGTAAACATGGGTCTGAAATAAAAAAAAAAAAATATGTCATTTTTTTCGACACTTTTCTACTTCAATGCCGGTTTTCAACCACAGGGTCACAAACTCGGGCGAAAAAAATCCCTTGACTGCTCCGGGTTTTCTGGTTATCGGACATTTTGGCAACGATTTTTGTCCGCACACCTGTGTTTTCTATAGTAGTTTACTTCTACACTTTTTTTTTGGCAGGGAAGTTTTGATCCACCTACCAATTATTGAGACCCAAAGTTAATTGGTTCACATATAAATACAAACGACAATTACTCACGAAGTTTTTGGAAGAAAATGTAAAATGTCAAGGAAGAATGAGGGTTTGCTTTTTTTGTCTTGTTTTGTTTTGTTTGGTCCAACGGAGAAAAATATATAATTGAGATTTTTGGTTAAAATATTAAGGGAGCATTAATTTCACGAGGGAAAATTCACTAAAACTCTCTAAACCTCTTTGATGCAACAGGACTTAATTATCTTTCGAGAAAATCCCCATACTGTTACACCTGAACCGG
This sequence comes from Bemisia tabaci, assembly GCF_918797505.1. Lineage (NCBI taxonomy): Eukaryota > Metazoa > Arthropoda > Insecta > Hemiptera > Aleyrodidae > Bemisia > Bemisia tabaci. Next base: position 37,376,777 of record NC_092802.1, on the reverse strand, counting down.
ATAAACCTTTTGATTTGCCTCAGCTAAAAGCTCTCAGATTTTTTCTGTGTGCTGATAACTTCGCGACGTCGCCGGAGTGCCGCGGTGCTTCGAGCTACTATTTCGCGACGGAGGTGTTGCACAGTATCATAACAGATTGAAGGCGCCCCAATGTATCATGATTGATCTCTCAAAAACACGAAATTCCCTTGAAAAAATTAAATCGAGGGACGACGACAAAAAGAGAGCGGTGGTCGAAAAACTCACTAAGTCCTAGTATCTGTATTCAATAACGATTAGCATAATTTTTGAACTTCATTAGAGGAAAAAGTTACTTGATTCAAGCAGAAATATGCTCAAATTTACCGCCGAGATTTCTTCATGGATCAATGAAGAAAAGAATGCTTGTTTGAAGAAGAAAAGATGCTTATACCTATAAAAAGAAAAGTCACTTACATCAAGCAGAAACTCGCTTTCATTCAGCTACTTTATTCTTGATTCAAAATAAAATTTTCTTAACGGCATAATCAAGAATGTTTCTCCCTGAATCGAGTCACTTTTTTCTCTAATGAAATTCAAAAATTATGCTGGACGTTATTAGATATGGGTGCTAGGACTTGGTGAGTTTTGGGACTGTCGCTCTCTTTTTGTGCCGTAGTATCTTGATTTATTTTGCGAGGAAATCTCCGTAATCTTAAAGGATGCCTGTCATTTTTAATATGTTGGAGAGCCTTAAGTTTCGTATGATACTGTGTAACACCTGTTGTGAAATATCTGCTTGAGGCGCTGCGCGCCGTGGCACGCTGCGGTGCAGCGCACAGTGCGGCCCTGTATGGACAAAAATCAAAATTTCACAACTCGAACATCTGAATATTGTCTTTTGGAGTTCGTCATCTTAAAGATTTCTGACTCAAAATGATGGTTCATTTTAAAATTTTTCACTCAATACTACTTGAAACTTGGGTAGAAAGAGGGCAAGAAACGGGTCGAGAATCACTGGTCCATAAGAAATACACGGGAAAAAGTCGTAAATTTCAAATGAAGATTTTCCATTTGCATTAAATTACTCCTGCTTCTTAATTTTTAATTATTCTTCAAAAATTATCCATTTCCGAAATACAATCCTGGCTTCAGCGCTCTTTAACTACGAATTTACGGTCGAAACTGCAGTAGCGGCACAGGAAAACCGAAAAACCAAGCGGGGACGCTACTTCAATATTAAGCTTCCATCGCCTTGCTAAGGCGCAGGGATACAACTCTTTGAACTCTCCGGAGCGCGTGAGGTATCACGCCTCAATTGAAGGCGTTTTCAAATCTTCTGTATTTACAAAACGAAATTTTCTGGTCCCATAACATTCGGAGCGTGGAAGAATGGGAGTGACTGATCTTCCGAGCTACTGCCACGGATACGCGCGCATCCCCTTGATTTGATTTTTGTGTCTTGCTTTTGATTCAGTTAATTATGAGATCTAAATTTACTCGGACGAGCTTTGGCTCAAATTTAATGCAGTAATTGAAACGCAAAACGCTCTGGGTGGTTGAAATTTTCTTAATCCTCAGATATCCAACTTCAGTTCTACCAAACAGATCCTACGACTTTTTGCGACTGTCAGAGATATTTGAAGTTAAAGTTTGGGTGTTTCACGCTGCTTTTTCATTGTTAACAAATGGCTGATTTGAGGTCGCCAACTTCGAATGAACTTTTCTCGAAAAATGCGCAAAATATCCTGATATATAACATTTTCTTATTCCTCGAGTGTTTTAATTTGCTAGTGCCAAAGGGTTGTCTTTGTGTCGGTGCTACTAACTTCATTATTTAAAGTTAAGTGTCTTTTACCGATGTTTGTCCGCATCGTACATAAGGATGCCGCACTGTGCGGCGCGGTGGGCGGCCAGCCAGCGCGGAACGTGCATTGACGCCTACAAACCTAAGTGGATACTTCAAGCATTGCGCAGTGCTTGAAGTATTCCCTTAGGTTTGTAGGCGCCAGAGCGCTTTTCCCACTTTCGTGTTGGCATGCACGCCCCACGCCGCTCCGCTCTGTGTTGGGCTCTAATATTTGAACTCGCGGAGTCAGCGTTTTTCAACTCATGATTTTGAAACGTTTGCACACTTTGCATGGATTATTAATCTCATTTAAATTGATGGGGAAAAGGAGTATTAATGGAAATATAATGTGTGTTATGTAAATATTAAGTTGGTTCTGTGTCAAATTTAATGAATCTCAAAGCACTTTAATTTTTTATTTTATATTTGGAGCTTTTACCAGGCTGCAGCGTGGACGTGCAACAAAATTGGACATATTTGACTCTAAAAGATCGATGTAAAAACGAGTCAAAACCAAAGATTGCGTGCTTCTTGGTTTTTTTTCCTCTTTCATCTACTTTTGAATAGTATATTTCAACGCAACTACGGTTCATTGAGATTAATATCGATGCCATTGCTTGGAAATGGTTTTACCGTTTCACCCGGATTTTCTTATAAACTTGTGCCCCCTAAGTATGCCTCTAAGTTAGAATCATGGCGACTTACTTCTCATTGGATGAGGGTGAATGAAGCATTTTAATTTAAAAATCACCAACAATCATCTTATCTATCTGGATGAATAAGACTTTAAGGGTCGAATCAGAGGTTTAATCAGAGGTCGAATTAAGAGTAGAGTCAGGTTCTTTTGAGAGCAAGAAGCCAGGATTTTTGTAGACACAAACCGCAGTTTCAGTATATTGTGATGCTTGGTTATATTTGCTATCTTCTGGTCGATTAAATTAGACTACATTAAAATGACCATCATATGCTATGTATATATCATCTTGCTATTTTTTGGTTCAATACTAGGAAAATTTCATTGAGCTGTTCTAAATGTGTGGGGGAAACAAAGTAGATCTGGGACTAGAGTCTCTCTCATGGTTGGGGTTGAACTATCTACATCACTGTCAAACGAACTCAAATATATTATTCTACAAAATTCATGTCCTGTTCCAACAATTGAGTTGGTAAGAATGACAACACACTGACTCGGAAAAATGTAAATGTTTAGGAGACACAAAAACCTGCATAGTGAGTAAAGAAGTTAGGATAGCAAAAGGCTTTTTAGTGCCGCTGTTTTGACAGTTTCTAATTGCAATTTTGAAATTTCCTGTTGCGTGTAGATGCGTTTACTCAAAAGTAATACTAAACAAAGAGAATAAGAAAATCGAAAAAGAAAAAAAATTCGAGTTAGTGTTTCCATTCTTACGGATGCAATTATTATGACTTTTGACCTGCAGTCATTTTAGCAGGATGCAATTCAATTGTGATGAGATTCCAGAAAAATTCTTGATAAAAAATTAAACGAAATAAAAAAAAAAAGAAAAGAAACAGAAGATCGAAAGATTTTTCAAAGAAGGCACCGAGTTTAATATGACTTAAGATAATGGCAACTACTGAGAAAACCTCATATCACGGGTTTTTCAAACTGCATAATACACCAATTTGCTGTGGTGAAAATATAGAATACAGAACTAATACTACCACCAATAAACATACAAATTTAAAAAAAAGGTAATTTCTTCTGACAAAAATAAATTTTCCTGTAACTGAAACATTCTTAAAAATGTTTTCCTTAAATAAATACAAAATAATGGAAACTAGATGGGGACAAAGAAAAACTTTTATGAGACTCAATGAACTCCTCCCTTACAAAATACATAAGTTTGGGTGTTTTTCAGATTGGTCAACATGATCCTTATCTTCCTGTCATGAGTCTGAAGTGCCTATATGTTCCAAAAATGTTGATTTGAATACTTCAGAATTTATAACATTTCAAAGGGCAAGAAACTGTTTCAGAGTCAATCTTTAAATCAACATGGCAACATCTGACAAGAATGTTATGAATAGGCATACACTTTTCTTAACAAGATTAATAAATAAACTAAAAATATGGTAGTAAGAAGAAAAAAAGGAAATGAATAACAAAACTCATTAAAGTCAATACCAAAGGTAACACCTTAAACTAAAATTTCAAAACAAGGCTTCCATACTATTTACTAATTTTATGGACAAAATAACATTGAAACAAGAAAAAACTGAGTATAAATTAACTTTAAAAAATTGAAAAAAAATGACTGAGTTTACCGTTGATAATTCTAACGGCGCGAGTAGCGAGAGCGGCCGTTAACAGGCGAATAAGGAACAGATCGTGATGTTCTATTCCTTCTATTGATATCTTTGCCGCCTCCTCTTGACTTGTCTGGAAAAAATGCAAGAGATCAAAATGGTCACAAATAGAAATACATCATACATACATGGTGTATCTTGAGTTTCAAGTATATGAAATGGATTGCATTTTGCAAAAAGGAACCGCTAGCATTGCAATGTTGCTAAGATTGTGCGACTTCTTGTCTTGGAGGAAAAACCCGATTATCCATTAATAGTTTCTATTTTATTCGCTAAAAACTGTGAATTTAAGACAAAAATTACCATCTAAATTTCATAATTTTTCACGATTTCCGCAATTTTATTGCAAAGGATGAAGTTGCACAATCTTGGCATAATTGTAATGCTAGTGGTTCTTTTTTGCAAAATGCAATCCAAATGTAAAGAGACTGGAGGGATGGAATAACCCAGCTTGAAGGGAAAACCAATTAAAATCCTTAATCCAGCAATGCATTGGACAGCAAGAAAATTTCAAAATTCCTTCGTAAACTCAAAGATGACTCCCTTGCCTTCAGAGGTAACAGATAATGAGATTTTTCCAAAGTGACATACAGATCATTCGGTTGAGAGAATCTAAGTATAAACGCAAAGAATTTGGAAAAAAATATGGACCCACAATAATGAAGAGAGTTTTTAAAAATACCACTCATATCCAAGTATATTTCTGTTTCAGTCAACATCGCATGAAAGCAATCACAGTCTTGACAGATAATGCAGGAATTTACACAAAAACACAAACCACACAGAACTTGGAAGTGAAATGAAGGAGACACAAAGGAATGAATGCTTGCTAAGGGTACTGGGAGGGTATATGTAATGGAGTCTGGTAGAGGATGCCTAAAGGTAGAAAGTCCAGGGCGTCTACTAAAACTGACTGACAAAAAATCAGTGCTTTAACAGCACTTTTTCAGTACTTCCCCAAGAAATTCAGGACCTCCTCGATGAATTTTTTCAGTATATTCATGTGACGAAATTCGCAAAATTCCAAAATTTCGACATTCACGCGCGCATCACGACCTTTCCTCTTGGGTAGTAAAGAATTTTAGATACACTGACTGCCCAATCGCAATCTACCTGGTAAACATTGTACTAAGAATCAATATGCAAAGGATTTGGTTACTTTTCAGGCTGCCTTAAAATACTTGCGTGGTATGAAGCAAAAAATTCTGTACTTTTTTAGTACTTCTAGACCATCTCTAAAAAATCAGTGCTATTTAAGGACTTTCCTCACTTTCTGGTCTAGCACACACCCTGAACTTGTGTTGTTAGTACAGTGAAAAACACAGGTGACAAAAAGAGCAAAAGAAAAAGATTATCGATCCTCAGTTTTCGAAGTTTGCACACTTCTTGGTTTTTTTAAAAATATTGAGTCAAAGTTTCAAGCCATAAATTAGATTACTGATAGAGTTTTCACAATTTATTCATTTCCCAACTCCCCAACTTGTTATGCTTTTTCCTAGCTTTTCCCTGACCTTTGACCAAAACCTGTTAGATATTTTTCTTTTCATTAGTGATACTGACTTCTACTAAGTTATGGATGAAAGCTTCACTTCTGGAGATCAAAATTAAGAAAAAAGGCAAGTAGAAGTCGTTCACACTCTCTCGACAAGTTGCTGAGCCAAAGGGTTACTTGCAAAATTCCACGACTTTCCACGTTTTCTAGATCTCCAGAAACCTCATAATAATGATGTTAAAATCATTTAAACTGAATTGTATTGAAGGGGGGGGGGATAGTTCTGGCAAATTTTATTGATGATTCACTTAAATTTCACATTTATTGCCATAAAACTTTGAATTGCTACTAAAAGGTCAATTTTTCAAATGTTTGGGTGTTCTTTGCGCCAAATGAGGTAGAATTAACTCGTCCAAACTGGTGTGCAGTTAACTCGGTTTTTTCCCACCACCTCAAGGCACACTTACTCGACACAGTTACACAGTTACACCTTACTCTTTCACACAAGTTGAAAAATAAAAAGGTTCACAACATAGACTACTGGACTTGGAATGAAAAAATCTTTTTGATGAGATCAGTTTATATTATGATGAATTTAATGTAATGATTATCACTTGAGGTGGTTGTTCAGCACTGATACGATAATCAATCAATCAATTGATAATTTCTGGATTTGGGGACATTCCTCAAAAATTTCCTGGCATCTCATCCTGATTTGGTATATCAGAAGTTTGTAAACAAAACTTGAGTGAGAAACACTTTGAAATAAATCCAAAAGTACATACTGAGTGACTCGACTATCAGGAGGGACAATTAATAAAAGTAAGACAAGCAATTGAAACAATTCCACTATTTCAGCACATTCCAAAAAATCAAGCACTTTCAATACTTTGGGACAAAATTTCAAAACAAGGAATTTTAGGACGTTTGCTGAATCAGGCTGCACAAACAATGCTTTGTTAGATCTGATTCTTTCGATGCATAGATAGCAAATAATTATTTTGGATTTTTTACGGTTTTGCAGCACAAATTTGAATTACCTGATTAACCTGGGTTGCCACAAAATAAGGAAAATGAAATTTCCTGACATTTCCCTGCTACATTAGAGTAAAATTTCCTGACGATTGAAAATATGCCATACAGCCAAAAAGACATAATTTGAAAAAGTTTCTAGGCAAGATTTGTTGTTCTAAACGTCATATTCATTCTAGAAAGCTAATGAAGGTAAATTAACAACTTTTCCTGCAAATTATGTCATTTTTCCTGACATTTCCAGGTTTTCCCTGACATTTTCTGGTTTTCCCCCGTATCCCTGACTGTGGCAACCCTGCAAAAATCGCTACCTGGGAAAATTTTCCGACATGCTTGGGGGTATATACTTTCCAACGGACACTTGAAAACATTGAAAAAATCGCTCAATGATAGGACATGCCGCCTTACCAATGAGGTTGGCCGAGTGCTCATCCGACAATAGAATTCGTCCCTTCCGACTCCTTCAGCTAGCCCTGATTTGTGATGCCATTCAGGGATATATAATAGTGAGGGGATGATGGACGGGACTTTCCACATATATGAATGCTAGGATATTGTCTTAATGAGTTTCCCGTGTAAGAAAATATTCTTAGATTCTTATGAAATTGATTCACTTGAACGTGGAGCAAATCAGTGCAATTGGCATAAAGGGTTTTGATAAAGGGTTTAAAAGGCTGGAAAAACTTAAAATATTTCTGAGGCCTTTGCAAGGCATTTAAAACTATTAGATGCTTACTGTTTTAAAATTGTAGAGCAAAAACGAGGGGAGATAGACAAGCCGATTAAAACGAGATAGGAAAAGGGGAATAATATCGCAAAATGATCTTAAATATCATGACTCAAAATAAGGAAACACCTCGAGAGACAGAAGAAGTTGAAAACAAATAAATTAAAGGCAAGAGAATGCAAGATGGGCACATTCACAAACAATAGTAGTAACTTAGGAATTTGAAGCTTTCTAAAGGGTAAGTGTATCAGATTCTTGTTGAAGAGACAGACTTAAATTAAAGAACTTGTCCAAATACACAATATATAAAGGGAGCTTTTAACTCTCCAATGACATCAAAGCAAAAACTTGGCTATAGCACGGCAATCAAACGTCCTTCAATGCATAGGTGACAATCTCATTACTGTCATGGAACTGAATAGAAAATCTACTGAGCAAGAGGACACGAATGTAAACAGATAGCAGGATATGGGTGCCCAAGTGAGGGTGAGAAAATTGTGATAGTTGAGAGGAAGAAAATTGCGACATTCCAGAGGAGGAGAATATTGATATTCGAGGGTGAGAATGTAGTGACATTCGAGGGCGAGAATATAGTGATATTCGAGGGCGAGAATATAGTGATATTCGAGGGCGAGAATGTAGTGATATTCGAGGGCGAGAGAGTAGTGATATTCGAGGACGAGAATATAGTGATATTCAAGGGCAAGGTGAGGAAAGGAGGTAAAATCTAGCTATGAAGCAATTATCTCTACAGACGCAAACTGGAATAATTTCAGGAATCAAAGATGAAATCAATCATTAGGGCGCAGATGTGGAGGAAAAAGATGGCAGTTTCTCAGGGAGGTGGACTCTAGGGAATGAGAACAGGAAAGGGGGAGGTCCTTCTGGAAAAGGTCCCAATGGCTTATCAACAGTGAAACTACCAGACCATGTATCTTTTTGCGGAGTTTAAAAATCTCAACTTACATTTTATTTTTGAAATAGAATAATTCAATAAAATTCCTTGAAGTTTTCTATGAGTTTTCTTTGCACAGAAAAGAAAAATCACAAAAAAGATCAAGAATCAACGCTGTGTAGTTTTCCATTTAAAAAATAAAGTTTGACAGGAAGTCTACAACATCAAAAACCGAGATATGTGGTCTGGTAGTTTCACTGTCCTTATGAAAAAGTGAGTAATCACTGCACAAATGCGCATTTGGGAATTTATTTTGTCTCAGACATTACATTTTGACACTTTCAAGAGTCGTAAAGGGCTAATTACTTGGAGTAAAAAACTTTAAAAAATCCTTGAGCCCTTGCGAGAGCGGTCACATGGATTCCCTTCCAGTTTCATTGAAAGAATTAGATTTCAGAAAGAGCTGTACTGGGAAATGGGTACGGCAAATCATGTACACAGATATGATAAAAATAGGACCTATATTTGTAACATCTGTTATTCTCTTTTTTTCAGTACAGCTCTTTCTGAGATTGAGTTTTTTTAATGAGACGGAGGAAAGGAGAGGATTCTTCTTGCAAGTATTAGATAATTTTTCTAAATTTTTTGCTATGCATAATTAGCCTTTACATCACTTTAAAGTGGCAAAATGTGGAATTTGTGGCAAAAAAAAAAGAAAAAGAAAAAGAAGCTCCCTTGTGTGTTTTTCTATTATTGAAACCCTTCAGGAAGTAAGGATTTGAGTTGGGAATTCTTTGAAACTTTTCCAGGAAAGTTCTAAGTTTGAAAACGGAAAAAATCTCGCTTAAATCCCTGAGAGCGACAAAAATTATGCTGTTTGAGGACAGAGACAGAATCGGCTCCTCACTTGTCAAGTCTGTCAAAGACTGATGTTCGGGTGGATGAGGGGGCAGAGGGATTGGAATGGCTGACAGTAGTATAAGGTGGATGATTATCAAAGCTGACAGAGGAAAGATTATGTGAAGAATTGGGTTCGGATCTGTAAAAGTGAAGACCATTTTGAGAGGAAGAAGGAAGTGGAATAGACTCGCCGGCATGGCCTACGTAGCTGGCCTGAAAATTAACAATAGAAGGGGATGGATAAGATGATCCTGAGGGAAATGAACACTGTTGATTATTTTGAGCAGGAGGGTGAGCAGCAAACGTAACGCTGAAATTGTATGTAGCACCATACGTAACGCTGGAATTGTGTGTAAAGTATTGGGTATTGGCCAAGGGCACAATTTCTTGATAAGAATGTGGAATTTGACTAGATTCAGCTCTGGTTACATCAACAGAAGACCTGACAAGGCAAGCATCATTTTGTGCATATTGAGAATTTTGTGTGGATGGAGGCAAAAAGAAGTGACCAGACGAAACTGATGGAGGCAAGGCAGGCGAAGTGGGCTGCACTACCGCAGCATGTGTGGAACTGATGGGTTTTCTCCTGACCGAATGAAACAATGTATAATGGTCCTCTCCACAAAAACCGCACCTTTCTTTATTCTTGCATAAAGATGATGAATGTTGATTACTTATACATTTAATGCAACGAAAGCACCTTGCCAAAAATCTCAAACGAGTGGGGACGGATAAAGAGGCAAACTTTGCACACCGGAACATATCATGTTTATATGATCTACAGAAAGTACATCTGGGAGTGTGGCTTGATTTAGTCACTTTTTGGGAACTGACTTGGGAAATATCCTCTTGACAAAAACGAGAAATTGGATTGGATTGGGTATTGGCCAAGGGCACAATTTCTTGATAAGAATGTGGAATTTGACTAGATTCAGCTCTGGTTACATCAACAGAAGACCTGACAAGGCAAGCATCATTTTGTGCATGTTGAGAATTTTGTGTGGATGGAGGCAAAAAAAAGTGACCAGACGAAACTGATGGAGGCAAGGCAGGCGAAGTGGGCTTCTTTATCGCAGCAAGTGTGGAACTGATGGATTTCCTGATCGAATGATACATTGTATGATGGTCTTCTCCACAAAAACCGCACCTTTCTTTATTCTTGCATCCAGATGTTGAGTGTTCTTGACTCAAACACTTAGTGCAACGAAAGCACTTTGCCAAATATCTCAAACGAGTGGTAAAACACGAAGTTTGCCACTTTGCACACCGGAACATATCATGTTTATATGATCTACACAAAGCACATTTGGGAATGTGGCTTGATTCAGTGACTCTTTGGGAACTGACTTGAGAAATATCCTCTTGACAAAAACGAGAAATTGGATTGGATTTAGCTTCAGAAATATTCAGAGAGGGGCCAAGAGGAGTGGAAGAAGACTGATTGGTAACAGTTGCTGGAGGGCGAGTGAAATCCTCAGGACGCAGAGGTCCATTATTCTTCCGATGCAAAGGGGCGTGATGGTGTTTACCTCGAGTTAGGGCACACTTAGAGGAACTACTAACAGCGTTTGTTACGGTGGCCTTAGGGATGGAGATGCGTTTGATTTCAGTTTGGATACTTGATTTGGTTTGGTTGATTAGTTTGATTGGTTTTGGTTTTGTTTGATTGATTAACTTGATTAGTTTTGGTTTCGTTTGGTTGATTAATTTGATTAGTTTTGGTTTGGTTTTGTTGATTAATTTGATTGGTTTTGGTATAGTTTGATTGATTAATTTGATTGGTTTTGGTACGGTTTGGTTGATGGATTTGATTTGGAAATTTTTGGTTTGTGTTTCTGCAGGGACGGAGGAATCGTCAACAACAAACATGTTCCTGCTAGAACCAAAGGAAGGGAGTAGAGAGGACTGAAGGAGGGCTTCACCAAGCGTTTCACTTCCAGATAAAAGTGGATGCAACTTTCTCTGATTAATTTGGTCTGCGACTGAAACCACAGGTGAATCAATGCTTTTAGAAACTTTTAACAGCGCTGAAACAAAGAAAGACGGTCAAAGAAGGTCTATTAACAGAGCAGGGTTACATTTTCTGAGTCGAGTATTTGAACCATGGCCAACATCATAAGAAACTGACAGTTTATCTCATACAGAAAATCTAAAATACAGCTGAAAAGTTCTGAGGGAAGAAGAGATAGGAAACCATGAATAATCGAAGCTGAGACTGGATCTGATAACAGGGTTGCCATAATTTTTTCATCTTCTAATTCCCAGACTTTCCCTGACTCCAAAATTTTTGAATTCTTTGACAATCGAATGAAACAGCCACTTTGATTTATTTTTTCCTTTAAAGTACACTCACTTCTGCTAAATGCTGGCACAATAAATGCCCTGACTTTTTGTGTGAATTCCCTGACTTTCCCAGTTTTCTCGACCGCTGGCAACCCTGGATATGGACATAAAGAGGAACCTGCTTCAGTCTAGAAATTTCAATGTTTTGCAAAATGAAAGTGTGTGTGTGAAGCATTCAGAGCTAAAAAATCGTGATTGGAAAATTGAGAAATGCTGAAAACTTTGAGGAATATGCAAAACTTGACACTGAATTTGGGATACTTCAGAAGCCCTTCTACTCTATTGTTTGCCAACCTCAAGTGAACGACGGTACTCAAGTCAGAAAAGGTATTACTTGAAATTGAGATGATAGAGGTCTTTATGGGCCCTTCGAATGTTCAATAATTTCAAAACTGGAAAACGTAGGAACAAAAATATTATTAGTCATCGCGTTTATGGGATGTGTTCCGTTTTGCGTTTTTGGTAGAAGTAGTACTTCTTGAGGTAAATCACCCACAAATGCTTGAAGACTCTTCATGTTTTGAGCAGAGATGCAAAGAATGCCTGATCTTGCCATTCAAAGTTTGCAGGAAACACGATGAAACCCTTGGGCAGAGTGGAATTTTTCCTAGAATATTTTCCTTGAGACAAATAGAAGTTTTTACTGTAGGGCTAAAGTACTGGGCCGCGCAAAAAAAGTCCACATTATAGAACTTATTGCACTCTTGATTTTTGGGATTAAGTCTCTGGGAGGAGAACTGTGCCTCAAAAAGAATTCCTCCAGTTTATTCTTCTTTACCTTTTTCCGTTCAAAACAATTCTGCTGTGGACAGAAAGGATAACAGACTGATAATTAAAATTGATAGACAAAGTGATTGACAAAAGAGATAAAAATAAAATGGAGGGATTTTAATAGTGACAGCAGGTGTTTGCAATGGACAAAAGAGGTAAGTAACAGACTAACTAAAAGCAACCCACCAGAGTTAGTCTCTCTCTCTCTGTTAGTCTATAACAACCACCCATTTCAACCAATAGGATCGCTCCATACTCTTAATGTCCTTTTTGTCTATCGCTTTGTCTATCAATTTCAATAATCAGCCTGCAGGACAGAGAATCAAGATTTAAACTGAGAAACTTACAGGGCTCATTGCATGAGGAGGATTTTTTCTTCGAACCGACAGACGATTTATTGGGAGCAACTTTTTCCATTTGCTCCAGCATATTCTGAACATCGATATATTCCTTGAAACCATCTGGCTTGTATGCAAGGCTCACAACATTTTTCAAGGCGATGTTTTGGACATTGCCTGGCAGACGTACATTCCACGATAGACCTTCAAATGAAAAAGAAAGTAAAATACAATACACTTAAGCTAGTTAGCTAGTTACACACACTGCTTACATTTATGCCTAGTTTGGTGGAAATCGACTGTCAGGCTTTGAAATCGCAATTACATTGTGTTCATTTGCTGATCAGACGAGATATGAAAAGAAAATAAAGATTCATTTCAAAAATTTAAAAAAGTAAAGTCTCAGGAATGAAAACGCATTCTGTTGATATTAAGAAGAAAACTAACATGATCCATAGATTGAAATCAACTGTAATGAGACGGTTAAGAAAGCACTTGAAATGCACTCAAAAAGGGCTTCCATGAAATTTAATGTCATTTAATTTGATATACAACATGAATCAAGCGTTATCATATTCATTTTAGCCTTCTAATTAAAAATTTTCACTATTTTTCTTAAAAACAAAATTTCCTGCGTTTGTCTTAAAAATCATTCTTGTTTATGCAAAGTCAGAATTAAAGACTTTAAGAAAGACAAACCGTTAGATTCCTGCATGTCATTGATAAAAAGAGACAAATTAGTAAAAATTAGATTTTGATTTTTGCCATGGATATTTCCTTGAATCCCATAATTTTTTTATGATTTTTGTCGCTATTTTAGACTATTGGCGTTTTTCCTCATCTTTGGCAAAATTTTCACCTTACTTAACGTAGCAGAGAATGCACCGTGAAAACTATTCACGAGGGAAAAGCGCAAAATTTTCACTTGATACTGCCATGAAGTGCTAAGATTTCCTATTTGTATTTTACTCAATTCTTTTACCCCACTTAAATATCCACAAGTAAATATCACACAAGTTTACCCCATTTTCCCGTTAATATTTCTCACAGATAAAATTCCCTGTATTTTACCAGTCCTAAAAAACCCTACTTAAACCTAGGAACAAAGAAGATAGTCTCCTTTGAGGAAATGATAGCAAATATCAAAATCATGGTTTGCAAAAGCCTGTAACTTGTTTCATAAATTTTCTGATAAGCCTTTCCTGAGCTCATTTGGCGAAAAATTCACATTTCTACAGCCATATTTTAGCGACATGTAAAAAAAAAACCCCTCCTTTGGAATTTTCTAGTCATTTTTCACTTTCCAACTTCACTCTGTGGAAACACAGCAATATCAGGAATTTATGTGTGATCTTTTAGCTTGGATGGTGCGACTTTTCAAGAAGGTTTTCATGGAAACTAAGCAAGTTAGTGTGGTCAAATGCTCAGAGTATCCAAGATTGCCTTCCATGCCGGTACGAATCTGTGGATAAATGCTTTCTGCAATAAATTCCCCTTAGAAATTCAAACAACGGTAGGTATTACTGTTTACCCTCACCTCCTATTGCTATGGTATACCTGCCTCAGAGACGTTGAGGGAGAAGATAATTTCTAATGGATAAAATCAATTGGGTAGTGGAGGCACCATTTTTAAATGGCCCAAAGACTTCAAAAAGGCTCAGAAGGTTTGCTTGCTAGCATCTCTTAGCTTGGAAATCTGCCTTCACTGTCAACTTCTTGATGATTTCAATTTCCGTGACCTTTTTGTGGAAGAAAGTTGTCAATTCTCATAAGAACGTCAACAGATTAGTCGATTTTGCATCTAGAAGATTGTACCTTTTATCACAATAGAAGATGAACTGAAAAATCAAAATTCGTCTAACATTTTTTGGAAAATTCTTGGACTTTTCCCTGACTCTTAAAAAAAAGAAATTGCTTGACTACCTTTAGAAAAATGAATTTTGCACTGCTGCTTTTATAAAAGACTAGTGACATATTTTTGCACTGTAGGCTATCTTGGAAATTTCAATAATCACATATTTGCTAATTTTTTGCGTGGGTAACAAGTACACCTAAATGATTGTAATCTCTTCAACAAATGAGAAAAACATTCCCTAACCTCCAGCTAAGTTTGCTGACTTTCAAGGTTTATCATTTAAAATTCTTTGATTATTCCAGTTTTTCATTGACTTGGAAAATCCAGAGTTTTTTCATAAGTCACTGAAACATTGTTGCAGAAATATGAATTCTTCACTGAATGAGCTCAACAAGGACTCATTAGGAAACTGATGAAAGAAGCTACAATTTAAGTTCCTACAAACCGTATTCAATTATCTTCCATAATTTAGGCTCTTTTCCATGCACAAACTGGGGGCATCTAAGAGGCTCATCTATGGAATTATTGTCTGTTGCCTTTCAAAGATTTAACGTCGGGCTGACAATCTTTAAAGGTAACGGATATTTTTGGGACACATCATAGATCAGATCTTAAAATTCTCAAGGAATTTCATGCAGACATTACTGAGATATTAATGAACGAGAAAAAAACAATATGAATGATGCGAACTGTATGTAGCAAGGTGGAGAAATGGTGCTGGGTCCACACCATTTCGTGGGGAAAATTAAAGCCAAGAAGTTCCAAAAATTTCAATTAGAGCCGAAAATATATCTTTTTTGAGATGTAATGAGTACCAGTACAAGACTGAAGGGGGGGGGGGGGGGGAGTGATGAGTATGATCTACTAATGAGGTCTAGAAAGACCCGATACATTATGGATCTCTCGGCGTGACCTCAACTTAGTATTCCAACACAAACTGCCTGAGCTGAACACTTTTCCTCTCAGTCTTGTACTGGTACTCATTAGAGCTCAAAAAAGGTAATTTTTTCGGCTCGAATTGAAATTTTTGGAACTCTTTGGCTTTGTTTTCCCAGCAAAATGCTGTGGACCCAGCACCATTTCTCCACCTTGATATCAAAGAATTAGTGCCAGTTTGAGAGGCCCAGTTTGTGCGCGGAGAAGAGCCTTTTGCATAAAGTAGGACAACTCTCCCGTTTTTTTGGAATAGCCTTTGTATGATTACACTTACTGCAATGGGTCAAAATAAGGTTTGAGATGAATCGCATGATGACAGGCTCATAGTGAAGCCCATCTTTTTTCATGTGTAACTGCTGCATTCGCATGTAAAAGTGGAGGTCAAGCACATCGTATCCGTAAGTGCCAATGATCTGCCTTGCATAGTTATTCGCTTCTAAGATCATGAACCGCACAAAACTTTCAAGAAAATGGATCTGTAAAAATAAGAGATCAATGGTTCAAATTTCATTCCCACTAAGCTAGGAATGTTCTATCAAATTTTGGTGAGCTATCGAAACATTTCTTTGAAAAATAGTGATGATAAGAAAACTAAGTACACCAATATTAATTTATTTGGCATATTGGTACACATCGGTAAACAATAAACATTATTATGGAAAAAGTCAGAGCACAACATTTGTGTCAAAGTTATTACTTTGAAAATTCCTCTGTGGTGCATCATGCTCTTGCAATTAATACACTTTTGGCATTGTTAAAAAGCCCTTCTTGTCCTTAATAACTTTCTTTGATTGATATTGGCAGTTTATTATGAAGCCTAGCTGCTAGCAAACATAGGGTACTGCAAAGTCTTGAGAGTTTAACTGAGGACGGTTGTACATCACCACTTCCTCTGGTTCCATACAAGTGGGCATTTTAAAATGTAACAAAATGGTCATTATTTTCTCAGACCAATTTTAAATGTTCCAAAATGTAGATACTTAGACACTCCGGATAAAAATCAATAGTACATGAAGTTGTCTTTGTGTCTTGTGTCGTAGTTTTCTTCAGACCAAACACCGAGTTGAACAGTTGAACACCTTCAAACAAGATCTCCACTTGAAGTTAAAATTCCCTTCGGTTTTTGTTTTTGTTTTCGTTGTTAGTCTTTTTAAAAATTACCTGATGATGGCCTCTGCTGAAGCCGAAATGGCCATAGTTTAAATAGTGACAACCGAAACTTGCATCGGGCGAAAAAGAAAGAAAGTAAGTGATCTCCAGTTGAGTTTAAAAATGTGGGAAAAATTAGGTGAACTTCAGCCTCCTTCCTTAATGTTTGAGTGTAATTTTTGATAATTTTCTCCGATTTTCAAACATTTTTGTGAACAGTGAGGAGGGATGGGTTAGGTTATTGTACATTGAAAATCCTGCGAGAGAAGAATCTCTCACGCCTAGTATTTAAATACATATTGCTCAAGGTAAAAACTAGAGCTAGGTCTTCCCAAGGCAATTACATTTTCTAAAAATGCTGAACCCTGTCAAGCTTCCCATCAAAAAAGAAAAAAAATTGCATTTAGCCTGAATTTAGCATTCAGTCTTTAGTGGCCTCGAATTTCTCACCTCGCATGGATTTTACCTTCTTGGCTTCCTTGTGTGCGTAGTAAATAACCCCATAATGCTTCAATTGAACCTGTATCGATGTCCATCAATATTAGAAAGGTGAGACAAGATAGTCTAATACCTCACAGTAGGTTTGCAGTGTCGAAAACTTTTAGCCAAATTTAGTTTGGAAGGAAAACAATTGTTTTTGGGTTGTAAGACTTAGAGAATTTTTTTCATCAAATTTTAAGATGTCAATTGAGAGGCTTGGAGGACAAGGCGTATAAGTGCAGTTTTTGCTATTTCAAGAAATATAAGTTTCAAGTTTCAAAATTACATGGAGCCTTATGGCTGGATGGAAGGTTAAACTCACTTTTAGATGCTTTAAAGTTGGGTTTTAGTTGTGAACTTTTTAAAGAATATACCTTCAAACTAGTTTTGGTTGAATTTATGAATATCTCCATTTTTTTAAAGAACTGCACTTGTGCGTCTCGCCCTCCAAGCCCCTCAATTAGTCTCTTTCAAAACAATAAAAATAGGGCAGAAAATTGACTTGACATACGTAATTAAGATATGGGTTTTACCATTTTCACCATGGCAGTTTAAAGAAGAGATGGACATTAATATGGTCAATAGCTGTTGCTGGACCTTACCTCTTCAACCAAAAAAACGCTCCTAATATGCCGAGAGACTGGAAGAGCCGTCAGCCACACGAACATGCATTTCTCCGGCAGACTACTTGATACAAGTTTCATCAAGTTTATCAGATTCTCTTTGAATAGGTCAATGCCCCTGGGTCCCCATCTAAAAAGTTGGTGACATAACATAAAATGAAAATATTAAAAAAAAAAATCAAGGGACACTAAACATTGAGGGCAGTAATTCACACTACAGCGTCTGTCTCCTGACATTAAAGATTAAAATATACAAATGAAAGTTCCAGATTAATATTAAAGTATACAGAGATACATATACTTGTTTTTTTAGGCAAGAGAAAGAATACTAAGAAACATCACTCGAACTGTATGTAACAAGGTGGAAAAATAGTGCTGGGTCCACCTTTTTTTCTATACCGTGATTAGGCGCGTATCGTACACATCCTTTTTTCAAAATTTCGGCTCTCAAATGGAGGGTGCGTAAGATACGTGGGTGTTGCCCCAAAATAAGATGCCCTCTTTTTTTTCTCCAAAGAATCCCACAATTTGAGGTGCGTACAATACGCAGGTAAATACAGTAATTATTCTTATTTTTATAATTAGAATGATAAATTGATAACACTATTAGTGGCCAGAATAAATTCATAATAGAGACATACATACATTGAGTCACAATAGAATTATGTTTGAATTACATAACTAAACTTCCAGATGAACCTCATGGTCCATAAAACTCAAGGCTTTCTAGAGCTCATCCCAAAAGGTACCTAAGCTCTTCTGTTAGCTGAGCGACAAATTTCTTGATGAAAATTTTCATCATAAATTCTAAGACCATCAGGCGTGATTCATTATTTCTGTAGAGGATAGGACACACTAATTTCTACAAGTGCCAACATGGCTATAAAAATGCCTTCAAATGATTGGGTAGGCAACAATTCTAGCATGAACTGGGTCCTGTTCAAATCGATTACTTCACAGGGTGCCAATATTAAGTACCTATAGGAGTTAGTCACCGGAATTAAGTACATGCAAAAAACACTGAACAATCCTAAGACGTCTCAAAACATTTTAGACAGAAGAAATCAAGATCATCATTTGTTATTTGCAAACACATAAAAAACAAAAACCAGTAAAATCTAAACTTTAAAATTAGAAAATCTGTGGATAAAATTGTAACTAAATAGAAGATGTGTTCTCGATACTGTAAAGTTGCAAATCTCCAGTTATGTACGAAAAATTAGGAAATATTATTTTTTTTAAAATTTTGGCAATTCATGTTCTACCTATGAAGAATTTGGAGCCCCAAAATCACAGTATGTTTCTTAATAAAATGTTATCATTATTTAAGCTCCTCAAATTTTAAAATAAGAACCATTGAACCTAGGTGCTGTGTTCCAAAATCTCCACTCCTATTTAATTTTCAAAATAAGACTGAACCAACATCATGGCTTGAAATTCATACTGAACATTCTTGAAAAATAAACAAAGTTTTTCAAGAACCGACATTCAGTAATTTTCCCATGAAAAAATAATGTACCTCTCCCAGAAATGCATTATTGCAGTTTCATATTCTAATGCAGATTTATTGTCTAATTAACACAAAAACATGATTGAACAAGGTTTTCAAATACCTGCTTATATCCCAGATGGTTGAATTCATAATTATAAGATCATAATCCAGTTCGCCACTCTTAATATCTTCAAAGATTCCAACTACATTATCAGAATAACATTGTGTGATGAATGAATACTCTATAAGAGTATCGTAATCCTGCAATAAGAAAAAATGATGGTGAGACGAAGATTGACAATGTTGAAAAAAATTCCTTGAAGAATGGTGGGATCTATTTCATTGGATGTGATAGAATACGACCATGTTAAAGAGAGAAAAAACCAGCCTTAACAAGACTACCTACTTGAATTTTTGATCTGAACGTCATCAGAATACTTAAACTTTTAAGTTTTAGAAAAAAGGTATCCTAGTTTTTCATGGAGATGAGACAGTGCTTTGCCAAAAATCATTTGTGAAACTTCCAAACCAGAGCATCAAAAAGAGGATGTGTTAAAAAATAAAACCAAGAAGGCTTGGCCGGTTGAGTTTCAGACATGGTGTTTAGAATTTTTGACCATGCTAATTCCTGATTTTTCCCTGTTTTTCAGGAACAAGCTCTGAGATGAGAAACCAAAGTTTTTTCTCCCAGTTCCCCAGGATTTTCTTCAGAAAACTATCCAATCCTCCAGAATTAAGGATATGAAAATTGATTTTTTTTTTCATTTTTCAGCCGATTCTTTAGCACTCATTAAATTTTTCAATTTTGATTTTTCAATGATTGAATTTTTCAATTTTCAATTTTGAGCTTTGTGGCGATTAGGCGTCGCACAGCGCCAAAGAGCGCTATAAAAGCGACTCATATATATATAAATTTTTCAATTCGATAAGCATCCTTAATGCTAAATTATCCAATTGATAAAAGTTGCTCCATTATTCTGATAATTTGATGCTTCAAACACGTCATTCAAGCAAAATGAGAGGAAATTCTCTGGTCCTAGAATAGATACCCTGATTTTTCATTCCCTAATAAATCTCGATTTTTCCCAGTCTTAGACACCATGATTTCAGAGAGATAGATCAGGATTTCCTCGATATGCAAATTTGAGCATTCCACTACCTCATATTTCCTGAAACATGCAGAGAAAACAAAACTTACAGCGTCGTGATAGGAACGGTCCTCAGTGAAATCTCTCCCTTTGTGTAAGCGATCACCTTTGACTATCTGGTCCTTAGCATGTGACCTTTCTAACTGTAAAAAAATCAAAAGTTGTAAAAATATAGTGTAAGGCAAAATTACCCAGGCAATCTGCCCAGCAAAACAAAAGCGAAAACTGTTGCCACAAAATTGTTTTTCTAAGTATCGTTGAGACAACATTCTGAAATTTTCTCACATGTTTTGCCAGGCGGGTAAGCAAGAAAAGACCATATTTGAATTTGTTTCTTTCTCCGCTTTATTATTCTCTCGGGCAAGCTTTGATCTAAAAAATTACTGACATCCACAAGCGTCACAAAGTATTCTTTTCAGAATTTCTTGAAGAAAACGGTGCAAGTTGAATATTTCTAAATTTAGTTCATAGGTAGCATGTATACCAATTTCAAACCTTCTGAGCTGCAAACTTCCCTCAATTTAGTGCTATTAAATATCTTTATAATTAAAAAATTGGCTACATCGCTCCTTCTTTCAGAAAATAGAGGGTCCAAGCAAAAGGCTAAATCTTGAGCATATCAACAGTGTAAGTCAGCGATCACATAACTCAGTTTACCACATCGCAGACTTCCTGTCATACTTTATTTTTTAAATGTTAAACTACTCAACGACAATCCTTCAAAATTGCTGTGATTTTTCTTCTCTGAGCAAGATAATTCTGCAAAAATTTAAAGGAATAATGTCAATTGTTCTCCTTTAAAAAATAACATAAAGGCAGAGATTTTCAGACACCGCAAACAAGATATGTGATTGCGGACTTACACTGTCGATATGCTAGCAGATGAAGTTAAATTCTGAAATGACAGAGACATATACAGGGTCCACAACAGCCCTTTTCATCAAATCTGCACCCCTCTCTCCTGAAGTGGGGCCTTTCTATCATAAAAGGAAATTTTTAACCTGGTTTGAGTGTTAAGTAAGTTAATTATTACCCTCCCTCGGTAAAATGTATGGCCTCACCATAGAATTGCATTTGTACCTAGTTATAAAATTATTTGCTTACCTTCTGTTTCAGGGCTGAATCTGGAATTAACTTATTGTGCTGAACAAACCAAACCAGATCCTTGTAAACCGATCGAATATCTGAAACGAGTAGAATTAATTACATCAATTAAGAATGCATTTTACTAATTTTGAATTGGGGGAGGGGCAGGAAAAGGAGGAAGTGGAGCACAGTATATCAGAAAGGCACCAACTCTAATTTTGAAAAAAAAAAGGTTGATTCTTGGGTTGTTCATCTACTCTTTTCCATTATGTGAGAAGGTAGGCCAGACGGTATCTTACAAATCAATCAGTAATTTCAGATTAATTGTTTTAACACCTAGCATAGCTATTTTTCTGCCTGAAGCTGCAATAGCTCCTGAAAATAAAGCATAGACAAGCTTGCACTATTCACAACTTGATCACCACAAACGAACAGGAATATCATTCTTATAATCTGATGAAAATCACAGATATCATTGCCTGACACAGCTAGTCTTAACGACTTTAAATTTTTTGACGAGTCACAAGCAAAAACTCTTCAGATTCTTGAAGTAGAGTGTCTACTGAGTCATTTAAGCCAAAAAGAAAAAAATTCTGTCGAGCTCCTGGAAAATAAAGTCGATTTAAAGGTATTTTTGGGCTAAAATAGCCAAATTACCCATAGCAAGGCCCGTCATATTATTTAAAAACTTGTTTTCTTCCTGGGTATTATGCCCAAGTTTCTTAAACATGCATATTTTAAGCCTCCGATTACTTAAACTACCAATTTTAACCATATGGTAAATTTTGGGGGCCTAAAATGAGCCCTCAGAGCCAAAAATTGCAAACATTTTTGAAAACTTCGGATTTTCAGGGGGGTGTTTTTTTTTTTAACGTTGTTTTTTCTACAGTCGTCAATGAGTAATTCTGAAGGGCATTTTCGATTACATAATTGAAATTTTGACTGTTCAGGTGAAGGGGGAAGGGGGCACCAGGCTTTGCTTTGCCATTCTCACAGTTTCTGAAAACGCTTGAAAATGCCCTATTACATTGGAAGTCCAAAATATCCCTTTTTATTCATTAATTACTGTATCTGATATTATAAAATATGCAGCAGGAGTTACTGCCCCCCCCCTCCTCCTCCCTACGAGATGCATGTAAACCTTGATCTTACTGCGCGCGCTACCGGATCCTTGCTTTTCGCATCCGGGCATTTGCAGGATAAACTTGTAGCATAAACATGTCCATTTATATGTAATGCTAAAGACCGCCAAATGTTTTATTGCAAATGCCCGGATCTACTGTACAACGGACTGCCATCACGCGAAAAGCAAGGATCCGTTAGCGCGCGCAGTAAGATCAAGGTTTCCATGCATCTCGTAGTGAGGAGGAGGGGGGGGGGGGCAGTAACTCCTGCTGCATATTTCATAATATCAGAAGCAGTAATTAATGAATTAAAAAGGGATATTTTGGACTTCCAATGTATTAGGGAACTTTCAAGCGTTTTCGTAGCGCGCGCAGTGAGATCAAGGTTTCCATGCATCGCGTAGTGAGGAGGAGGGGGGGGGGGGCAGTAACTCCTGCTGCATATTTTATAATATCAGATACAGTAATTAATGAATAAAAAGGGATATTTTGGACTTCCAATGTAATAGGGCATTTTCAAGCGTTTTCAGAAACTGTGAGAATGGCAAAGCAAAGCCTGGTGCCCCCTTCCCCCTTCACCTGAACAGTCAAAATTTCAATTATGTAATCGAAAATGCCCTTCAGAATTACTCATTGACGACTGTAGAAAAAACAACGTTAAAAAAAAAACACCCCCCTGAAAATCCGAAGTTTTCAAAAATGTTTGCAATTTTTGGCTCTGAGGGCTCATTTTAGGCCCCCAAAATTTACCATATGGTTAAAATTGGTAGTTTAAGTAATCGGAGGCTTAAAATATGCATGTTTAAGAAACTTGGGCATAATACCCAGGAAGAAAACAAGTTTTTAAATAATATGACGGGCCTTGCTATGGGTAATTTGGCTATTTTAGCCCAAAAATACCTTTAAATCGACTTTATTTTCCAGGAGCTCGACAGAATTTTTTTCTTTTTGGCTTAAATGACTCAGTAGACACTCTACTTCAAGAATCTGAAGAGTTTTTGCTTGTGACTCGTCAAAAAATTTAAAGTCGTTAAGACCAGCTGTGCTGAGGATTGTTAGACCATCAGATGAGAATGCTTGTCTACATAGTAAGCTGTCACTTAGTCAAATTAATTATTGATATTTAGGATAAGACATGACAGTGAACACGAGATCGGAAAAGAAAAGAGCTACTTGAAAAATCAATACCATGCATTCGGCATTGCTCTAGACGATACAATTTATTCAATTATGATGGGATTCACGAGGAAATGCAAAATTCTCTACTGTTGAGTGAGCTCTATTAAAGAAAAATGACTCCACTGCTGTACTAAATGGTGATTCGAAGCGTATAGGCCGAAAAGCATGCTTCAATATCAACCGAGGTCTCCCATCGGACCAGACCAGCTGATTGACAGCAGCTAACTCACCGTTAAAAATAGTAAAAAAAGCTTAAAGTACTGGCATTGCAGGCTAAGAATGAGTGCTTAGAATGCAACAGAGATAACTCACTGGAATCGCCTAGTAGGAGGACTTTTTTGCCTGCCAACAGCTTTTGGGCATCAATACTCCTAAACCGATCAGCCATGGTGTCCAATTTGGTCAGTGCAGAACTTAGAAATGCATAAAAATTCAAATTTTAAGATGACACTCGATACTTTAAATAGCTAGGAAGAGTCAAAGAAAAACTATTGCACTGAAAATCACCACGAGGAAACAGACTAAAACAAAAGGAATGTGATTACCAACGCTCTGTCATCTGATTCTGATAACGGCGCTGAAACTAACAACAACACGACCACGAGGTTTGGACTGACCATTGTTGCCGTTGTGAGCTCCGATATAAACATTTTAATAAAACTTTTAACCTCGTTGATGGACACTCAAACAAAAACTATGTACGCGATTAGGAGAAATCATTTTATGAACATGCCACAGTAATACCATCGAGAGCTACAATGATTTTTTGATTAAATTCTGACGACATAACTGGAGAGTAAAAAGGGGCCAACCGGCAACACTGAATAAGAAGGATTCTGCTTCGCTCGTTTATTTTATGAGAGGCGAGGCTGTGCGGTGTTGTCTAGTCAGTAATTTTATTGATATTTATGGTGTCATTCCTCAAAAACTGGCCCCAGCGATGAATTTCATGAATCAGAAAAATTAAATTTCAAATTGAAATTTCTGTAACATCAATTAAAATTTCGTGCAATTTTTAAAACTTCTACAAATACTCGGTATATCATAAAACGCATAGAAATAGTAAAATCTTAATTTTGAAATGTTGAAAAAAAGGCAACGTACTTACTTAGTGTATTTCTCTCGGAAAATACACCCAAAGCATTCTAATTTTGAACTCTTAATCCATTTTTCCGCGGCAAATCAGATATTCGTTGTAATAGGTAATAGAAACTTGGATCGAAAGAATTGAGTTTTTCAAGATTTTCCGCGGTAAAATGCATGTGATAAATTTTCAGATGTTTCCATGATGTACCCACAAAGATTTCAGCAGCCTAACTGGGTGGAATAACATTTCATTACCTGAGGAAATTTTTTCTCCATGTTTCTGTTGAGAAAATGGAAGTGTAAATATCGAGAATTTTCGTACCCTGTTCCGTGGGTCAATGATTCCCCTTCAATCGGCCGGCTATGCAAAATGACTGTCGTAACGCACGAATAGTGGTATCAGAATTTCGCATTAAGATTACACAGTGGGTTGAAGGCGCTCTTCTGTATCGCATATGAGTAGCCCCGTACAACGATGTTGACCAGAAATGTTCAGAATTTTGGAGTCTTCATTAAGCATGAAACTCTTTATTCAGTCTTTAAATGATCCAACTCTGCCAACAACAGGTTTAAATAACTGATTGCAAAAATGCGTATCTCGTGATGAAGTGCCAACTCTTAGTGCCGAAAACGCGAATCTCGGCATTTCTGCCGTATTTTCTAACAGTTCGAGAAATTATTCAAAATGCTGATTCTTTAAAAAGCATCTTATTCTTGCTATCTTCAAGAATTATTCGCCTTCTACTAACAATAAAGAGGAATGTAGACAGTTTTTTTTCCTCTCCTGGAAAATCGTGTTTTCCGAGATCTGCACTTTCACCATCGATGTTCCATGTACTCACATTTATATCAGCAGCTAAAGCAGAACAAGCACCGGGTTTCCCGTAGATAAAGTATTTTCGCGTTGTAGTTTCAGAATTTATGACCCAGTAAAGAACCCAGAGTTTTTCGGAATTTTCCCCGATTAAATGTAATAATCTGATATATTTTTTATACTTCCGCAGGATGCATCTCAATTAAAATTGCAGCAGATAAACCGGATCCTTGTTAACGATAAAGTTTGACGATTATTTTCATTCTCAAAATATTTTTTCTCGACTAGGATTTATGACAGGGGAAAATTTACAACAAGTGGAATTCAAAATTTCCCCGAGCTCACCTCTCTACAAAATCCAACTTGATGGGTTTTAAGTTAAACTCTATCCGATAGTCTAATCGAGCGATAATACAAGTGCGCAACAGATTTCGCCTTCAATTATTTATCTATGCAATCTCGACTACTCGGAGGTTGATATAGTTGTATCACACACTTGGGTCCGTCAGTCTCTTTAGAGTCCGACTTTGACAGGAACGCCCTAAGCCCCATAAAGTTTTAATTGCAGCTGTGCTAAGTGTGAACGTCGTATGAGACATCGGGCGTCGCCAAATTGCATTAGACAAATCACGAATTATATTACTTTTCCAATTTAGAAAGGATTTCGTTCATTATTTGATCTGCAAAGTCTGAAATTTCAAGGCTTTCTTCAAAAATAAATATTTTCTAAGAAGAAAGGCACCATTGGAATGATCATACGGCGTTTTCACTTAGCACGGCAGACTGAGGTTTGAAGTTTTGCACCTCCACAAGAGCAAGAGTCCATATTAAGAAAAAAGTTTGATAACCGTTTTTACGCTCAAAATATTTTTTCTCAACTTTGAATTTTTGACAGCTAGCGGAAAATGTCCGACTCATTAAATCGACCACTAGACAAGGTGCGCAATCCCTGGTAAAAATTGGCGATAAGAGCTGCGTTTCAAAATACCGTAGGAATTCTTATAGCCGGCTAAAGAAGGCTACAGAAAATCATATAGCTGGCTGTAGAAAGGGGAGAAAATCATACAGCCGGGCTATAAGAGGTGATGAAAAATTATGCAGCCGGGCTATAGTTCCTATAGCCGGGCTTTACACGTAATCGCCTGGCTGTTGCTTTTTCGCCATCGATTATAAAAGACTATAAGAAATTGTGTAGAAACTCGTGTGCTTTGAAAATCATTAAGTCTGATACGGAACCATCTTAATATTTACAAAACACACGTTATATTTTCCTTTAATACGTGTTTTTTTTCATCAATTAAAACGAGAATAATCCATACAGGATGTGCAAACATTTCAAAATCATGAGTTGAATAACGCTGACTCCGCCAGATTAAATATTAGAGCCTAACACAAAGTGGAGCGGCGACGCACTGGCGCCTACAAACCTAACAGGGATACTTCACGCATTGCGCAACGCGTGAAGTATCCCTGTTAGGTTTGTAGGCACCAAATGCGCGTTTCGCGCTGGCTGCCCGCCTGCCGCGCCGCGCCGCGCCGCAGCGTGCCACGGCGCTTGAAGCAACTATTTCACACCAGAGGTATTGCACAGTATCATACGAAACTGAAGGCGCTCTAATATATTAGGAATGGCAGGCATCCATCAAAAGTACGGAGCTTTCCTAGCAAAATAAATCAAGATACTACGGCCCAAAAAGAGAACAGTGGTCCAAAAACTCACTAAGTCTTAGCATCCGTAATTAGTGACGTTTAGCATACACTTTATCGCCTGACTGTGAATTGCTTAATTCGGCTATAAAAGGCTATAAGAAATTGTGTAGCCGGCTATAGAAACTATTGGAAATCTTACAGCCGGCTGTGGGTCTATGGTATTTTGGAACACAGATTCTACTGCCAATTTTTACCAGGGATGTGCGCATTTCAGCATTCACTCATGCGTCTTCTCATCAAAATATCATGTAGAATATGATTGCAGCGCCGAAAATTATTTAAAGTAACTCCTATGACCAACATTATGACGTTATTCGATGCATAAATTCAACCTTCTATCCATGTAAAAAAAAAGAAATCGACGGTATAGGTTGGCAATCGCATAACTTGATTTGCAAAGTCGCAGACTTTCTGTCATAAGTACTTAATTTTTTAAACGGGAAACTACTCAACGGCAATTCTTTAAAACTGCCGTGATTATCCTTCTCTGCGCGAAGAAAATTCTGCAAAAACTTTAAGGAATGATGACAATTTCTTCTCCTTTAAAAAAATAACATAGAGGCGGAGATTTTCAGACACCGCAAACGAGATAAGTGATAGCGGACTTACGCCGTCGAAATACCTAATCTTCTTGAGTTAAATCACACACAGGCCCACTAAACAATACCGTAACATCTTTCTGGTATAAAAATATGAAAACTTCAAGCTCAGCGCTTCTGCTCAGCTATTGCACATTGTTTACACTTTGAACTATACATACAGGGTCGAGAGAGCGCTGCTTGATTGAGAAGCTGCCAGAACGGCTTTGTATCGCTCGATTTTATTCAAGTAGACTCTTGTTATTCTTATGAGTAGAAACTTTAAACTTCTGACCAATGCTAAATAAAAATTTGTTGGTTTTGTGTTCGTGAAGTTATTTTCGTTCAGCGAATCGTGCTCTAACATGCAGTTTTGTGAAGAGAGAACTCATAACAGGACGCTTACATTGGACCACGTTAAGCAGGAAGGAAGCAAAGCACATCATCAGCTATTTCCCTTAACTGAGCAATTTAATTTTTTACATGAAAACGGTTGTGCGGATTTTTGTGCACATTTCAGTGAATTTCCTGCGTTGTATGAAGCAAATATTCTTAGAATTTTGAAAGGAATCCGCACAAATTTTTTCGTGTAACAAATTAAATTACCCAGTTTAATTTGGCAATAGCTGATATAGCTTGGTTCCTTTCTGCTAAACACGGTCCAATTCGTACTTAGCCTGGTGGTCCATTCAAAATTACTTTACTCATATTTTTGCACATACTGCCGTACTAAGGAAGAACGCCGTATGAACATTCTAGAACTGCCAAATTTCCCTTGATAAAATATGTATTTTCGACAACATTCATATGCATTTTTTTTTCTTGAAATTTTCAGATATTTTAGATTAAAAGGCGTACAAAACTGTCTGAAAATTATGGAAAATAATATTCACAATTTTTCCAGTAAATTCGGTTTTTATCGGAAGTAACTTGGCAACGTCTGAGGGCTCATACGGCTTTCTTCCTCAGCACGGCAGCGTACGGCATAGCGCGTATCTGTATACCTCTCGGTCCAAGGATCAAAAAAGACTACGCAACAAAATTCGCCTTCATTTATTATACCTATGCAATCTCATCTGCTCGGATAGGTTGAAATAGTTGTATCATAAACTCTGATCCGTCGGCCAACAACATCAAAGCTCGAGACGAGAAAAAGAGGTTTGATGTTTCACACATTTATAAAACCAATAATGCGAAGGACATTTAACGACTATTTTCACGTTTTAAATATCCTCTCTCGACGTGGCATTTTTGAAAGGGGCAAAGGAGGGGTATCGTTAAGGGCCTTTTTTGGGCCCACCCTGAAATTCCTCAACTCCGCGATTTTTTGGTCATTGAAGGTCTATATTTTACGGAATGCATAATGGTTTGGTCATTTTCGATCTATTTCGGGGTCTATCACTGGCCTAACCATAGGTCTGAAGGCCAATTTTGGCGAAAAATGCGGGTTTTTCGGCATTCAAAGCGCTGTTTCATACCGATCCCTTCGGAGGACAAAAAATTCCTTCAAGTATGTTCATTAGGGATGTAAGAGAGTCACTTTGGCCAATTTTTTTTTTTTTTTTTTTTTATTTATTAAACATATCAACTTCTGTACAGAAATAAGATATTTAAATGTAACTTAAAAATAAATAACGGTTATCGACTGAAAATATATACAATTATACAGACTTTTTCCTAACTTGGATGCCCTGGGACGAGCATCGCAGAGCCCATAGAGAACGGCACAGTTCCCGGTATCTGCGGTGTCCGATCCCGAACAACCGGAACAGCATTATACTAACCACACAATGATGAGTATAAACCTAACATTTAACAGTGAAATTTGATACCATATACTTTGTACAGGAAAAAGAAAAGGAAATTAAGACATACTAAGAATAATACCAAACATATCACTATAGTTTAAAGCCACCCTCAATCAAGGGATTTTACGATGATATATGGGGGTTAATCGGGTACTACGGTACTACGGGTGGCCAATTTTCGTTGATGTCAAACTTTGCGCTCATTGTTAAAAATTACTTTTTAGAATTTTCCTGTTTTTCACCGTTATTTAAAATGGCTTAAAAAAGCGACTCATCTTACGCCAGAGTTTAATTTTTTTGACAATAAATGGACGTGGGTGGTCAAAACCTTCCTCAAAAAACTTTTTTCGATTCAAAGCCCCCCAAAAAAGCCGGTGTTGCCATATTTTAATGCCTGAATTCACGGAAAACCTAGTATTTCAGAATTCGGAGGCTGTTCCTCGTCAAGAACATTCCGCAAGTCCAGGAACCTTTATTTTTCACACGCAGTGGCCACATTCGTAGGGATTTTATGCATGTTTTATCTATTTATGTATTTATCTCCTGCTGTGGCTCAGCGTTGCCACACGTTATTCGGGAAAATCGAGAACAATTCGCGTTTATGTGGTTTTGCGCCATTTTTTTCGGATCATGCCAGTGGTAGACCCCGAGATAGATCGAAAATGACCAAACCATTATGCATTCCGTAAAACATAGACCTTCAATGACCAAAAAATCGCGGAGTTGAGGAATTTCAGGGTGGGCCCAAAAAAGGCCCTTAACGATACCCCTCCTTTCAATCTAAGTTAATTTATTTGATTATTTGCCTAGGCATTTGACAAAATGCCTCATTTTACTATTTGCCTGAGACATATACTTCGTGACCCTGACGATGAAGCGCTCGCCCTTCGAAAAACCTCGGTCAAAGTTTATGTAAGTGTTTTTTTTTTTTTTTATAAAATTGTAATATTATCTCTAGCACTTGGCTACACCCTACATGCCAATATATTCAGTGCTACTACCTTTTAGACATTGTGTTATACAATATTCGCTGAACTTGATTTCCTATTTCAACACATGTAATTCAGCGGATTAAATCATTTTTTCGCATCTCAGTAATTAGGTAATCAATCCATGAACCAAAAGTATCCTCGTGCTCAGTTCTCTCGGTAGTTTCTTCTTAAATACAAAATATTTATCAAAGTTCAGACTCCTGCAAGGAATTCTTATCGAAAGATCCGAACAAAATTTTGGTCTTATTTTAATTTTTAGTTATAGCAAATAGAGTTAATACTTTGTAGTTCTCTATATTTTGAATAAAGAAAAAAAAATTAATTTCAATTCAACCACTAGATTCCTGATAAACGAGAAGATCGGTTGCCCGATCCTAGGAATGCCTGATGGCGCTCACCACAGATTTGGAATTTTTGCCCCATTTTTGGGCACTGTTTTAAGTTGACTTTTAGTTCAAGCTGAACAAATTATGATGATTTAAAATTAAAAGTATAATAAGATTGGAACTTCCGATGGAAATTTTTTAATACGATCGACAGAAATGAAATTGTGTCGAACTTGATGAAAATCCGCCTATTTTTAGCCGGTGTTCATCCGGATCTTCCATGGCAAATTCTGCCGTGCAAAGGAGAAACACCGTATGAACCTTCAGGCGTTGCCAAATTTTCATTTATAAAACATGAATTTCCTGGTAAACTTATATATTTTTCTCCAAATTTTTCAGATTATGTTGTTTGCAATTTCACCTAAAGTTTCCTGCTTTTCTGCTTTTCTACTTCTGCGTTAAAGTCCCCTTGTGATAGACTCGGAACGGTGCAGTGTAACACAATGGTTACAAACCATAGATCCTATAATGCTAGCGATGCGGTATGAACCTTCAGGCGATCCCATATTTCCTTTGATAAAACACGAATTTCCTAGTAGATGTATGAATATTTTTCTCCCAATTTTTCAGATTATGTTGTTAGCAATTTCACCTAAAACTCCTGAAAATTTCAAGAAAAAATGTTCATAACTTTTCTCAAAAATGAACATTTTACTGAAGGAAATTTGGCAAGTTTCGAATGCTCATACGGCGTTCTTCCTTAGCGCGACAGAATTACTAGGAGACTTTAACGATTGAGAAGGAAAGCAAAACGTGCGTTGATACAAGACAAAGAATTACTGCGCAAGAGATCGCATAATTTCCAGGTTGTCTTTAAAAAACACGCATTACGATTGCTTCCGAGCCACGCAGTGGCGTGGCGTGAATTGCGATGTATCGATTGTTTTGCAATTTAAACGTATGGTAAAGAATCGATTATTAAGGTGTTCGTAGCGAACACCCTGTTCATCGATCATTTTCCATAGGTTTAAATGGCATAACAATCGATATATCGCAAAGCACGCCACGCCACTGGAGCCACCCTAAAAAAAGAGTAATCTCCGGGTTTTCCGGACCTGTAGACACCCTGATCTAGGGAGAGCAGGCCCAGCTGTAGAATACCTCTCATCGATAGCCAGAAAATTCAATCGGCAGAAAAAATGTTTGAAGTCAACACTCAAATCCCCTGCAGTCCGAACTCTGTATTGCGAAAGAACGTCCTATGAGCCCTCGGACGTTGCCAAAATTTGTGAGATAAAACGGGAATTTCGTGGGGAATTTGTGGCTCCCCCCCCCCCCAAAATTTGTTTATGAATTTTAATCGCGATTTCATCAAAACTATCTAAATATTTCAAGGAAAAATATTCATACCATACCTCACCAAGACATAATATTAATATTATCGTGATACGCACCGCTTTTATTTGTGGAACTACGCAATTCACTTGGATGGCATTCAGCAAAAAGGAACCAGCGCAATTACAGTGTTTTCAAGATCGTGCACCTTCTTCTGTACGTTTAAAATTACTTATAATCTATGTCCAGTGTTAGAACTTACCCTCAGTATTTTCCCTCAAAACTAACAATTGTTTCGTGAGAAGCCAGAACTATTTGGACTGCATTTTGCAATTTGGAACTATAAATTTTGGCTCATATGAAAAAACACTCATATGCATTGGGAAACTAATGGCACATACATTGTTTTTAAACTGAGCTAGAATTTATAGTTCCAAATTGCAAAATGTAGTCCATTTGTTATTCTGGGAGATTTCTTTGATAATTATGAAGAAGCAATCTTTTTACAACACTGTAATTGCGATGGTTCCTTTTTCCAAAATTCGACCCACTTAGAGACTTTCTCTGGACTTTGCCATCCGCCTCCTCTCTCTCTCTTTGTAGTTCAGTATTTTTTTGCTTTTTCACTGTAACGAATGTGTTTCCGAAATAATTTATTTCCGCGTTCTTTTTCCTGTTTACGATCCCCCCCTCTCCCATTGTTTTGCAGCCCGGAGGTTTCTTGACCGGACCGCCAAAGAAACAAAACAGGGGATTTCCATGTCCTGATTACAGTGACGCGTAAGGTCCATCATCCATCTCAGTGAAACAAAGGACCCCGCCTGGCCGCATCCGAAAGTGATGGAATGCACCCCTTCCTGAAATCCCGCAAAGCTCGGATTTTCCGCCATTGGAAAACAATGAAGAAGTTTCTGGAATACATCCTAATTGCGAAAGGGGTCAGCCAGGGGGGGGGGGGGATTGTTTGTGGTGGCTTCAGGCCAGCAGTTTACGAGATTATAAAAGGGCAAACCCAACCCTAAATTTCAGTCAGTTTGGTTTCAGCAAGCGAAGTAATTTCATGGGTGAACAGGTTAGTGGGTCGCAGTCAGTCGGTCAGTCGGTCAGTCGGTAGTGTTGTGTGGTGTTGTGTTGTGTTGTGTTGTGGTGGTCGCTTACACTACAGGTTCTAATCCGTGAGTACACTGTGCATAATAACTTATTCTTAACTTCTACTGCAAGAAAATTTATAGTTTGAACTTTATATGCTCTACAATTCAAAAATTTATTTTTTAATTTCTTAATTTCAACTTTTTTATATTGTAAATTTTAGATTTCAATTTTTACTTTAAAAATTTTAAAATTTTTGGTTTTCAATTTTATTTTTATCTTAATGCTACATATCATTTTTCCAATTTATTCATACTCAATAGGTCAATAATACATATATATTATTACTACCGCAACTATATACTTACTACTACTTACACTATACTTACTTACTTACTTACTTACTTACTGTCCCTACTATACTTATTTACCTACCATACTACTCACTATATGCCTACTACTACAATATTTATAGTATATATACACTATTGATCTATTGAGTCTGAAAAAATGGAAGAAATGATGTAAAACATTAACATAAAAATCAAATTGAAAAATAAAAATTATAAAATTTAAAAAGGAAAAATTTTAATTCTAAAATGTTAAAGTTAAAATCTTTGAAATCAAAAACTTTTAATTTTAAAAATCTAAAATAAAGTTCCTAAACTGTAAAGACTGTTAACTGTTAAACTTTTTTCTTAAGCCAGATTTTTTCCCCTCCTCAAAAGCTTCACGTCAGCTTTTCTTTCTCATTTGTATGTATCTTTTCTGAATTGACGAGGGATGCGGTTAGATCATTTTCAGCATTGTAATCACAAGGAAAATTGATTGACTGCGTTTTTATTACTCTCTCGAATAAGACACTAGTTTTGCTCTCTGTGTTTCATTTATTTTTTTACCAGATGAATATGAAACGAACACAGTAAAAATTGTTGGAGGGTATGATCGAAAAATGAAAACGTGAATCGATCGACAAATTATTAAAAAACCAGTGTCGACTCGATCGACATGAATCAATCGAAAAATGAAAACGTGAATCGATCGGCATGAATCAATCGACACCGATTCGATCGACAGTTAATTTAAAAACACCCGTATCGATTCGATCGACATGATTGGATCGAAAAATAAAAACGTGAATCGATCGACACCGATTCAATCGACAACCGTGAATCGATCGACAAACCCGTGAATCGATCGACAAACCCGTGAATCGATCGACAAAAGCCGTGAGTCGATCGACAAACCCGTGAGTCGATCGAATTTTGTCGATCGAATCAATGTCGATCGATTCACGTTTTTATTTTTCGATCCATTCATGTCGATCGAATCGACACGGGTGTTTTTAAATTAACTGTCGATCGAATCGGTGTCGATTGATTCAGGTCGATCGATTCACGTTTTCATTTTTCGATCGATTCATGTCGATCGAGTCGACACCGGTTTTTTAATAATTTGTCGATCGAATCAGTGTCGATCGATTCATGTCGATCGATTCACGTCGATCGATTCACGTTTTCATTTTTCGATCGATTCATGTCGATCGAATCCATACCCTCCAAAATTGTTTCACCTTGTTTTATTTAGTGTTTTTTCTTGTATACTTTAAACTACTTTTCCTCTATGTGCATAGTTTCAGACCAGTAGGAAAAACAGTTTTTCAAACTGTTCAGCTTAGTTTCCGTTTTATATTCCGTAAACCTCAAACTACCTAATTTTCTTTTGTTTATCTTTTTTTTTCAGATCGGCAAGAAACGAAGCGCTCACAGCGGAAGCTGTTTCACTCGCATTTGATCATTGAATTTCACATCAATAATATTTAGTGTTGCAAATATTAACATAGATTTTCGCATGATTAAGCAGGAAACACTGAGTCCTTTCTAATTACTTCTTTTTTATCATTTATAATCACTTTAAAATGACTTTTATTAGTAGCTCACATCGTCGCCTACCTGACATAAGGGCGTGGCTACACTTTGCAATGAACCCTGTCTTCCACACAATTCAATGCTTTTCCGGGCTCATCTCAATCTGTAGTTACGCCCTTCTGTCAGCGGGCCGATTATTGAAATTGATAGACAAAGCCATAGCCGAAGAAGACAAAAGAAATATAGAGGGCTCCTATTGGTGATAGCGGGCGGTTGCATTGGACAAAAGAAGTAGGTAATAGACTAAGTAACAGCAACCTACGAGGGACCCGATAATTAGTCCATTATTTTCTCCCTTCGTCTAAAGGAACCACCCGTTTCGACC
Organism: Bemisia tabaci; assembly: GCF_918797505.1. Taxonomy (NCBI): domain Eukaryota; kingdom Metazoa; phylum Arthropoda; class Insecta; order Hemiptera; family Aleyrodidae; genus Bemisia; species Bemisia tabaci. Next base: position 37,341,081 of record NC_092802.1, on the reverse strand, counting down.
AATAGGATAGCTCCATACTCCCTATGTCTTCTTTGTCTATCGCCTTATCTTTCAATTTCAACAATCGGCCCGCAGCCAAGCGACGACATAACAAATAGCGAAAGAAAAGACAAAAGTAGAAATTAGCTACATTACATTCCAAATAAATAATTAATTTTGTATTAGAATAAGAGATGGGTATCAGCTTCATCAAATTGATTTTACATGAACAAAAAGCCCGAAGGATCATCATATTAAAAACAACAAAAAAGGGGATAGTATTCAAACAAACAAAAATATTTATCAAATTTCTTTATATAAAAACACAACCTCTATTTAAAATCAATCTTCCACTAAACTTTTTATTTTCAAGTTAGGTTAAGCTCCAACTAATCTTTCTTTTTTTTTATTCTTAGTTTGTTTCAGGTCTGCAAAAAACGAAGAAAATGCTCCGCATGATGAGCCATTGAAGACGGAAGTAGTGCCCTCCAAAATGTGTACCTATTTGTTCTATCGTATCCATAACTTAAATGCCCTCAATTGCTGAAAGAGATAAAAAGTATTTGCAATTCCTATAAGTTATGCATAGTTCTCGTGTGATACCTACAATCGAACAATACCGCATTCAACTGAAAGTAATTGGACTGAATCATGTAGAAAGGAATTATCATTTTCGGTTTATTGTAGCATAGACATAAATGCCATGAATTTTTCTAAATGAGCCAGAAATATTAGTTTCTTTTTGCGTTATACAGTTCAGTTACTCTACAGCTGAATGCAAACTTGAAATTAACGAGAGAAACAAAACCATAAACTCACGTAGCCCGGACGCATTGTCGCTTATCTGACGTAAGGGAGTACCGCAATTTCCGTATGAGCCTCAGAAAGCATGGTTTTATATGCGGAATAGAGTTCACGTGGAAATTGAGATGTGCCCTTACATCAGAAGGGGACGGTATGTAACAAGGTGGTACAATAGTGATTAATAATAAAATAGGTAGTAGATAAGCCAAATGGTACACTAATGCTGCGTCCACACAATTTTGCTGGGAAAACAAGGCCAAAAAGTTCGAAAAAATAGAAATCAAAAGTTCTATTTGGCCTCGTTTCCCTCACAAAATAGAATAGTGTGGACCCAGCACTATTTTCCCACCTTTCTGCAATTAACGCTGCATGATATAGTCCAAAAGCATCACGGAACTGCATTTTAAATTTGAAAAAGTAATACCTAAACTTTGATATCTGAATTTTGGCATGGTGCCTTGACTAGAGTTTTGACAAGAGATAAATGGACAAATGGATCATGGACCTATGCACGCTAAAAGGAAGGATGTTGCATGCAAATAGTTCCCTTTAGCATTTATAAGTCCAGCGTAATAATCAGTGGCGTGCGTGAATTGCGATATATCGACTGGTATGCTATTTAAACCTATGGTAAAGAATCTATTATTAAGGTGTCCGCTGGGAACACCCTGTTTATCGATCATTTTCCATAGGTTTAAATGGCATAAAAATCGATATATCACAATTCACGCCGTGCCACTAATGATCATAGAACAGAACTTTTAACTACGTGGATGAGGGATTAGATAGAAATGTAGAAGCCAGTTTTGTCACCTGTTGCTAATCATACTAATAATTCATGATTTGGCTTGTTTGTTTCAGATGCGGCTGAAGATTCGGGCTTGGGGGGAGGGATCGCTGAGGGGGGAGGTTCCCAGGGAAGGGGGGTTCGTAGGGTTGGGAAGTATCGCGGAACTAGGATTCCCAGGGGGGAGAGTCCCGGGGAGAGGGGAGTCCGCGGGGTTGGGTGCGGCATCGCGGGGTAGGGTTTCCTAAGGGGGGATTCCCGGGGAGAGGGGGGATGTCCGTGGGGTTTAAGTAGGATCGCGGAGTAGGGTTTCCAAGGGGGGAGGGGCCGCGGAGTAGAATCACGGGGGGAGGAGTAGGATTTTTTTTTTTTTTTTTTTTTTTTTTCCGCGACTGGCATGCTGAGATCCTCCGGGGCGTTACGTCCCGGGGTCCGCCGTCGCCGGCAGGGGCGCCCGCCGGGACCCCGTGGGTCCGTTGGGCGTCCCTGTCCCCGACCCCCCGCGAGGGGGGTATTTGCCCCCCCGCAAGGGGGGGCCTTTTCCCCCCTCGCGGGGGGTCGGGGGTGGGGGCGCCCAGCGGACCCTTATGGGGTCCCGGCGGGCGCCCCTGCCGGCGACGGCGGCTCCGGGGCGTTACGCCCCGGAGGATCTCAGCAAGCCACGAGTGGAAAAAATAAAAAAAAAAAGGGAGGAGGTGGGAAAGGAACCTGGGGGCCGGAGGGGCCTGAAGCCGGGGTTGGGGGAGGCCGTCATCGTAACGGGATCGTCGTACCGGGATCATCGTACCAGGATCATCGTACCGGTATCGTCGATTTTTTTTTTTTTTTTTTTTTTTTTTTTTTTTTTTCTGTTTCAGGTGCAGCTGCCGTTCCCGCAACCGAAGGTAAGATACTGTTTAATTTCTCCTCATTTGAAAATAAGGGTTTTAATCGTTAAGCAGTTTTAGCGGGCACTACTTCCGTCTTCCGAGCAGAGCTGCTTTTTTGCAGAATCAAAAATGGCATGGAGCAGAGGAAGCATGGAGCTGCGTCAGCATTGGTAAGTACTTTATTTTTTTCCTCCCCCCCCCCCCACCCCGTGGATTAGGGCTCATGGCGATACCACGTTAAAAAAAGCGCGCCTAAAGTTCTACCTCCAGGAGCAGTACCGTATCATTTACCTGATCGGACTATCCTAAGGTGGTGTGGAAACGAGCTTTTCAAAAATTGTTTCCCCGTTCCTTTTACGATTTGTGCTTTATACTTCCGTGCTGAGGAAAAACGCCGTATGAATATTCGAGAGGTGCCAAATGTCCTCCGATAAAACGTTTAGTAAAAAAAAAAGTTATGAATATTTTTCCTTGACAATTTCAGGAACTTTAGGTGAAATTGCGAACAAAATTATCTGAAAATTTGGGAGAAAAATATTTAAACATTTTCCCAAAAATTCGTGATATCGCGGAGGAAATTTGGCAACGCCTGAGGGTTTATACGGCGTTCTTCCTTAGCACGGCAGTATAGCTTCTGGCTGACGTCAAAACCTGAGAATCTTTTTATTGAACCATACGAAACTGAAATTTTCAGGTGAGAGCAACACGAAGCTGAAGAAGTGTGAATTTTCTTTTTTACACGGAGAGCAGAAATTAAATACCTGGTAACTGCCATCAGGTGCCTATAATGGGGCATCAGTTTCTAATAGACCAAATTTAGAGAAAATTTCTTGATGGAAATCCAATGAAAACGGGACACTTTACGCTGAGGAGCAACATGCATATTTTAGCAATAACCTGATGACGCTTGCCAGGTTTTGAATTTCTACTCGTCATGTATGATAGGCCAAGGTGATGTCATAAGTCTGTGTGGTATACTGCCGTGCAAAAGAAAGAACGCCGTATGAACATCCGAGAGTTGCCAAATTTCCTTCGATATAAGGTTTATTTTTGAGGAAAGTTATGAACGTTTTTCTTTGAGATTTTCTGGAGCTTTAGGTTAAATTGGGAACAAAATTATTTGAAAAATTGGAAGAAAAATATTCATACTTCTACTAGGAAATCCGTGTTTTATCAAAGGAAATATGGCAACGCTTGAAGGTTCATACGGCGTTTCTCTATAGCACGGCAGTGTAGGGTCCACGGTTTGTAACCGAGTCTATCACAAGGGGACTTTAACGCAGGAGTAGAAAAGTAGAAAAGTACGATGCCCATTGATGGTAAGCCAAGGTGACGTTTAAATGCTGCAGCACGAAGTTTACTTTCACAGTGGAGGGAAAGTTATTTTTCTTGAATTTCTGCATTATTTCATCTATTAATTATGACTTGACAAAAAAATTAGTCTAGATGCGTGAAATCACAAACTTTTAATTGCTTTAAATTTTTGTCCTTTTTAATTGTCGTTTCCTTCTCACATCTCGTCTCTTTCTCCCGTGCCCGTGCACGGAACTACAGACAACTGTATTCTTGGTCGCCAGGAGCAGCACTTTGGCAACCCCGGATTCCCTCCATTTAAACCTATGCTAAAAAATCGATTCTTGTCGGAGCACATGGCCCCAAACGTACGGAACGACAAAAGTACGGAACTACATTTCAACATAGCGAAACGCCTGCTCCCAGATTGTATTTATCAAGTTTTTAACTGAAAATGTGGCAGAGTTTTCATCTGATTACATGTGAAATCAGCATGATTTGGGCAGCTCTTCTGCCGTGCTTAGGAAAACGCCGTATGAACCTTCAGGCGTTGCCAAATTTCATTTGAAAAAAACACTAGTTGTTAATATTTTTCTTCCAATTTCTCAGATAATTTTGTTTGCAGTTTGATCTAAAACTTCTGAAAATTTTAAGAAAAAATATTCATAACTCTCCTCAAAAAAGAACATTTTATCGAAGGAAATTTGGCAACTCTCGAATGTCCACACGGTGTTCTTCCTTAGTACGGCAGTGTTCTGCCGTGCTATGGAAAAACGCCGTATAAACATTCGAGCTTCTCGCCGAAGTTTCAATGTCTATTTTAAAGGAGAATTATGAATATTTTTCTTTTAAATTTTCGGATAATTTAGATCTGATTGCGAATATACTTCTCTGAATAATTGGTGGAAAATAATCACAGAATTCTTTTCATAATTTGTCAGAGGAAATTTAGCAACGTCTGAAGACTCATGCGGTGTTCTTCCTCTAGGTGTGGTAGTTTTGCACAGTTAAATTCCTACATACTTCGGCAAAAATTGTAGTTACATTTTTCAATCGTGAAACGACGTATTTTGTACAAGTATTAAAGCTTTGAGAATAGGTTGATTTGTCCTACTTCTCTCGTTGCCTTTGAAAAATGGTCGACCCAACAAATTCCCATTACATTTATCAAAGGAGGGGTATCGTTAAGGGCCTTTTTGGGCCTACCCTGAAATTCCTCAACTCCGCGATTTTTTGGTCATTGAAGGTCTATTTTTTACGGAATTCATAATGGTTTGGTCATTTCCGATCTATTTCAGGGTCTACCACTGGCCTAAACATGGGTCTGAAGGCCGATTTTGGCGAAAAATGCTGGTTTTTCGGCATTCAACGCACTGTTTCATACCGATCCCTTCGGAGGACAAAAAAGTCCTTCAAGTATGTTCATTAGGGATGTAAGAGAGTCACTTTGGCCAATTTTCGTTGATGTCAAACTTTGCGCTCATAGTTAAAAAAAACTTTTTAGAATTTTCCTGTTTTTTATCATTATTTAAAATGGATAATTGAAATTCATAGGTTGGCTGCATTTCTGGGCCCTAACTTTATTCGCGGAGGCATCGGTGAAGGCCTGATGGACTTTCGGAGTTTCAGATCTGTCGGTACTCTCCCTATAGGTACTCTAACCCGGTAGACCTTGACGAATCACTTTAACAATTATTAATCAACTCGAAGTGTCTGTTATCCTTGTTGTCACTATCGACTTCGACGTAGCAGCGTCCTAGCTTGCCATCAACAGCGAAGCACCTTCCTATTCCGATGTTCTTGCACTTGTCCGAAGGGAACTCGTCGATTTTCTCCTTCAGGTGGTCGACGGCATGACGACAGCCCTTCTTCCGCCGATCATTCGGTCTCGACTTCAGATCCTCCTGGTAGAGTTCGCATGGGTTCTTCTCGTAGATTCGTTTGTCGTGGTAGTACAGAGGTTTAGTAAGGACATCATCCGGCGGGTCAGTGTCCAGCACCTGCCATAAATTTTTATCTCGTAAATTTGGATCGTTCACGAAAAAAGAAACCAAGTGGTCTTGAAGCATAAAGAAAAAAAATGCTACGAAAATGTACCCGAAAACGGTTTGCGGGGGGTGAGTCTGTGGTGCAAAAGGACTTGAAATTGCGAAAAATCAAAATCTTGGCTGGTCCTAATTTCGAGATATCGCAATTTGAAATTTTCATACTTAATGCAAGTTTTCTACGCTTTTTGATCCGCTTTTTTAATTATTTGTCCCTTGAATCGGTGCTTGAATCGGTGCACGTTTTTAATTTTCTTTCAATTCGTGTCGATCGAATATATACCCTCTCGTTATAGGCAGACTAAAGGTCATACTCTTTTTTTTTAACTGAACAGTTCGCCCTCTGCTGCGTCTGCAGGAATTACTGCTACGAATATGTTGTGCGTTCAGATTTCAGCTCATTTCGTGCTTGACGCTCTGAAGGAGTTTTATGTGCGAAAGCAATTCGCCTTCAGTTGCGTCTGCAACAATTGTTGTTACGAAGATGTTGTGCGTGCTGATTTTAGTTCATTACATACTCGACTTTCTGAAGGCGTTTTATGTGCGCAAGTAGCGCAATCTATCGGAGAAACAACGAAGTAAGGATTGATCGATTCACTTCTGTTGTTCTCCAACAGGGTTCTCTACTTTCGCCCATTAAACGCCTTCAGAGAGTCAGGTATGTAATGAGCTGAGATCAGCACGCACAACATATTCGTAACACCAATTGTTGCAGACGCAACTGAAGACGAATTGGAAACAACCGTATAATACAGGCTAAAAAACATTTTGGCTCTTTAATTAATATTATTACCAATAGAGAGTTGTATTGTATGGTAGTTTCATGGGGGATTCTCGAAAAACTTTTCAACATAAACAAAAGCATGCATTAAGTTTAAATGCAAAATAAAATATACCGAACTACAAATCATCGTTCTTGGCGGGAAGTTTAGCCTAAACTCCCAGTCTTCGTGCTTTGTTGAAGTAAATTTGGCAACGCCTCAAGGCTCATACGGCGTTTTCCCTTAGCACGGCAGAATAGCCCGAATAATTTAACTGAACACAACAGAAGAAAATGGGCAAACGAGGCTGAAAAACAACATGCTCATTTCCTTGCGTTTTTTTCACTAGCCTTGGTTGCCCAAAAACATGTCGTTTGTTAGCCTTGGTTGCCCATTGTCTTATGTTTTGTTTCGTTAACGGAGAAAAGTAAGTCTTTGAACTTTAGAAGAAGATATTTCTAGTTACTGGAGCAGATTTCCTGATTTTCACTGAAACTTCTCATTTACCGATGAATCTTTGACCATCCCGGTCTCAAAGTAGAATTTTTAAACGAAAATTCGCGATATTTAGAAATTACGGTGCGATTTTTTTGACTATTTTTTGGCGATAAATCGCTAGGGTCATCAACATCTGAGCGATTATCTTTACTGTTATCGCAGTTTTATATGTATAAAATCGCGTTAGATAAAATCGAAATGTTATCTCAATCTTTCACGATTTTTCGTTCGATAATATTGCTACAAATATCTGTCAATAAAATCGCGATTTCATTGCAAAGTTATGCGATTAAATCGCAATTTATCGCAATTTTGTTAATGTTGCAATTTATCGACGTCAAATCTGGGGTCAAATCGCGATACATCATGATTTCCCCCTCGTTTTTGGAACTTCATGGAGAAAAAAACTTCGTGCGTGGGACCCAAAGTTGAGGTCGTATGGATCTCTGAAGTTTTCGGATCACGTATCTAAGAACTGGAGGTCGAGCTGCCGAAGTTCGGGTCATACATCTGAAGTACTTCGATATATACCGAAGGGTTCGGGTCACACATCTGAAGTACTCTGGTGCATACCAAAGTGCCTCGATGTCTGACCCAAACTTCGGCAGCTCGACCTCAAGTTTTCGGATGCGGGATCAGAAAACTTCTGAGATCCATATGACCTCAACTTCGGGTCCCATGCACGAAGTTTTTTTTCTCCGTGTAACACTTTTTAAATAAAAATTGTTTTACCCATGCACCTCAAATTTTCAGGCTAAGTTCTTGATAGTATTTGCCAGAGGATGAAGATGTTGCATGTGTGAGGAATTTCCGATTTGACCATTGATTCTTATGTAAAAGTTCGCGAGAAACACGATGGTGCCACTGGTTTTATCTGAAATAAACTCCCAAGCTCAAAGAGAGCTCTCAAGTTGAGGTCAAAATGGAGGGGATATCCCACGCTATCCTGAGAGTCCACCTCTACATCAAGATAAACTCTCCATGCAAAGATAGGGAACAAATACATTGACAGGGCTGCCACTTTATTTGGGGACTCTAAAACTGAAAACACGGCATCACTGCTAATATATTTGCTCCCTATCTTCGCATGGAGAGTTTGTCTTGATATAGAGGTGGACTCTCAGGATAGCGTGGGATATCCCCTCCATTTTGTCCTCAACTTGAGAGCTTTTTTTGAGCTTGGAAGATAATTTCAGAGAAAACCAGTGGCAGCATCGTGTTTCTCGCGAACTTTTACATAAGAATCAATTATAGTCAAATCGCAAATTCCTCACACATGCAACATCTCCATTCTGTAAAAACATTGCCCCAAAGTACACACGTTTCTCTGCTACGATATATTGTTTCCAAAAAACGTAAAATGGGGTTTACGGCATTTTCGCGTTGGACGGCAGAATACCTTGGGCGGTTTTATCCCCTTGAGGTACTTCTTGGCATCTTCGTCGGCCTGATCTTGGCTGACGGCTAGGTTGCCGGCAGATAAGGCTGCGAATCCTACAAGGAGGAGTGCAAGGCCTTTCTTGCTCTTGGGCCGCGGGGGTGAGGTCGGAAGAGGCACATATCCCGGGTATCCAGGAGCTACGTTGGAAGACCCATGTGGAGGAGGGGGTGGGGGTTTTGCTCCGGGGGTAGGGGATTTAGGAGCTGGTCCTGGGGCAGGTTTCGGCGGGGGTGGTGGTGGAGCGGGGGCGGCTTTCGGTGCGGGAGGGGGTGGTGCCCGCACTGGTGCCCTGGCTGGGGCGACGACGAATCTGGCGGCCAGATGGGTCCCGGTCACATCGGTGGATTGTCCTCCGTTTCCTGGTCCCTGGAATCAAAATCTGTCTCAAGCGGTGGTGGCTCCTGCCGTGATACCCAGATAAGACATAATATTTTTACAATATTGGGCAAATATTGTCAATATTGTCGCAATATTTACACAGTACTGACAATATTTTGATGATATTTCAATCGAAATTATTTTTTTAAAAAATATTTAAAGAATCTTTAATTAGTATTTTTAAAAATATTAAGTTCACCCGAAATATTATAAAAATATTTTCACAGTATTGACACAATATTTCACAGTATTTTAAAGTATTGGCGCGGTATTTATGCCGAAAGGAAATATGGTGTACACTTTTAACATTCGCTCAATATTTCACCAATAATGGCCCAATGTTTGCATAAATATCAAGACAAAATTGTCTAAATATTGGCTAAATATTTCTGTCTTATCTGGGTAGCGAAGAGAGCAGTAAGTGCAAAAATGAAGTTTTGAGAAAATGGGCCTAGAAGCTTCTGAGTGGAACATTTCATTGAAAGAAGTCTCCGTTCTTTGTCAAATGAAACCAATCATTCGATAGACTCTTAGAAATCATTTGGGGGATGAAAACTCGACCGATTTTATTTTCAAGTCCATGAAAAAGGTGAAATTCGGTTTCATGTTAGGTTAGTATTTGGCAAGACAGCAGTGCGTGCTTTTGCGGTAGCGTGTTAGACACACAACAAGCACATTTTCATCTTGGAAATCGGCAGATGAGGGCGGCATTCCTCTTGAAAGCACCGTTTTCATTGGCTCTCATGCACCTACGGCTGTCTTGAAAAAAACTACACCGAAAAAAAAGGGATGCTGATTTAACATATATATATGAGTCGCTTTTACAGCGCTCTTTGGCGCTTTACGACGCCTAATCGCCACAAAGCTCGGTCATCCCACAGGTCATCAGGGAGTTGACAATCTCTCATCTCATTTAACACCCCCTGTCGCCAACCTCTCACTGGGCGTCCCCTACGTCTCCTCCCAGGAGGAACCCAATCAAGCATCTTTTTTGGCAGCCTCTCTTCCGTCATCCTATTGACATGACCATACCAAACAAGTTGCTTGGTCATGACGTCGAACACGATGTCATTTTCGACTTCCATTATCTGACGCACTCTATCATTACGGACCCGATCTCTCCTAGAAATTCCTGCTGACCTTCTCCAGAAATCCATCTCCGTTTAACATCCATCTCTGATTTAACATTCTGGATGTAAAAAAAGGTGCGAAAACTCACAAAATGCTGAATTAACCGCTAGGTGCAGCGGTTACTTTAGCGATGTCAAGATGTAAAACTAACTGCTGTGGCGGTTAATTCAGCGTTTTGTGAGTTGTCGCACTTTTTTTTTTACATCCAGAGTTTTAAATCAGCATCCTTTTTTTTCGGTGTATGTCATTTTTTGTGCACTTACGGCTTTTTCATACGTCGATCGTTTTCATTAAATTAGCATGAATTTTGCTGATTTAGCTGTCTCCGTAATTTCATCTAAAAGAGTTTAGACGAATGGGCCTGTTGCATGCAAGAGATACAGCCATGCGAATAGACTTTTTAGAGGTTAAATGACACGAAAATTACGATGGTCACATTGAAAAAGTCTGAAATACACTCCTTACTGCGCAATTTGCGTTGATAGGAACGCGCTTTTTCAAATTTCCCGCGTCTGAGGGCAGTTTTCTAACGGAAACAATTAACGGCAACTCGCGGCTATTTCCGGTCAACTAAAACTGACAACATAACCTAAAAATCGGAGCTCGTGATATCGTGAAATGAAATGTAGAAGGATTGTGTTGGATATTTAAAAGTTGATCGATTTGGTTACCGCATAAAGCGTATATGGACCACTATAAGAGATCACGTTGGGTTTGTAAACAAACTGAAGGAAAAAATAACAACAACAACAACGACTCGGCATCTTCCGGAAATCACTGAGCCCACCGTTTGCTCGTTTCCGGTGATTAGAAAACTGCCCCCAGACGCGGGAAATTTGAAAAAGCGCGTTCCTAACAACGCAAATTGCGCAGTAAGGAGTGTATTTCAGACTTTTTTAATGTGACCATCGTAATTTTCGTGTCATTTAACCTCCATAAAGTCTATTCGCGCGGCTGTATCTCTTGCATGCAACAGGCCTAGGGTGTGCCTTATTTTTGAGTTTTGCGAAAATCAAGTTGGTCAACCCCTAAAAAGTTTCTATGTAGTCTCTAAATGAACCCCCTAAAAGGAAAAAATTTTAAAAAAATTTTAACCCGTGCCTCAAAGGGCCTAAAGGGCCTAAACCCAAAATTCAAAAATTTTGGCAAGCGACACATCAATTCTGAAGGAAAATGGCAAGTTACGGCCCTTTTAGGGCAGAAATTTCGTCCGTTTTGCCGTATCTTGAAGCGTAAGGTCACAAACGGCCCAATGACGACGTGAGGCTATGGGCTGGCGGGGCGCGCCGCGGCCGGCCCGCCGCTGAGCGTGCGCGCGCGGCAGGGTTGCGTATCGCCGCTTTACAACGGCGTAGAGGAACGAACGGTGGGGTGGGAGGGGGATATCCAGTGGAAAAGCATCCACATTTTCTATCCATATTGAAAATGCATTATACTTTTTCAATATAGATGAGGAAATATGAGCCATACAAGGAAGTGATGAAAAGAGTGACAAATACATATATAGTTTGTACGGTTAGGAGTGTAAGTGGGGAAAATTTGCCATAACTACAGAACAGCCCTGAAAATCTCCGGGAAATAAAAGCTGCTATTGATGAGAGGTTTGCATGAGAGGTTTAATTAAGGACTAATTAAAAAGATAGGTGCGATGTTGTCGAATCGTAAGCCCTTTACGCGATCAAAAGCGATTAGTGTAAATTTAATTGGAAAAGTTTAAGAAAAATTTGATGAAAGAAAATTGCCCCAAATTCGGGAAGTGCTTAAAGTGTTTTTCTATCATGTGAAGTGTTCGCACATGAATGTCAATGGCAGTAATTCCAATATGGAATGAAAAATGTAGAATCCCTGTGATACATAGTGTCTATGTTTCATCCACCCACCTTTTCATTAGTGCATTTAACGTGACATCAATTAGAAAGTTTAATTCGAGAGGTTCAATATGGCTTACCCACTTACATTTTCTGGTACTGAACCCCCCCCCCCCCCCCGCCACAGTTACTTGCTATAATCAAAAATGTAATATTAGTTTCTCGAAAAAATATGATTTAATTTGGGGTTTGAACCCCACTCTTTATAACCGTGGGCAATGCCCTTGACCACTCGGCTACTGGGGAAGATTTGAGTAAATGAGGCTAATGTGTCATTTAGCCCCGTGGGTGAGGCCAGGCAATCAACATCAGCTGTAAGTTGGCGAAGCCAGATTGAACCGATTGAATAAAACTTTCTAATTGATGCCGCGTCAAATACACCAATGAAAAGGAGGGTAAACAAAGTCTTATTGATGTATCAAACCTTCAGTAATTTCATATGAAATGAAAAAACCTATTTTCTTCCGTTTGGCGGGACTCATTAGCGAGCGTGAATTTTTCCTGTCGAGAAACTCTCTCCTGGGCGCGAGCTTTCTTCTTGTCTGCTCTCCTCACCTCTGCTGCAAGGATAGTATCCTTCACTGTGGATATTATGCATTCTCATCCAGGTTTTCGTTGAAGAATTAAACATGCTTTATCCTCTTCATTTTCCATGATATCTAGAGTATTGCATAAAGCAATGTCGAATAACACGTCGATTTTTGCCGTAAAATCAGTCTCCAAATTCTCTTGAACCAGCGATCGACGGCTAGCATTTTTTGATACGCGCCTCCACTCCTCATAAAAATGTAAACATTTTTAAAAACATGGACACTATGTATCACAGGGATTCTACATTTTTCATTCCATATTGGAATTACAAGATCAGAGGTTTTTGACGCACCGCCATTGACATTAATGTGCGAAAACTTCACATAATAGAAAAACACTTTAAGCACTTCCCGAATTTGGGGCAATTTTCTTTCATCAAATTTTTCTTAAACTTTTCCAATTAAATTTACACTAATCGCTTTTGATCGCGTAAAGGGCTTACGATTCGACAACATCGCACCTATCTTTTTAATTAGTCCTTAATTAAACCTCTCATGCAAACCTCTCATCAATAGCAGCTTTTATTTCCCGGAGATTTTCAGGGCTGTTCTGTAGTTATGGCAAATTTTCCCCACTTACACTCCTAACCGTACAAACTATATATGTATTTGTCACTCTTTTCATCACTTCCTTGTATGGCTCATATTTCCTCATCTATATTGAAAAAGTATAATGCATTTTCAATATGGATAGAAAATGTGGATGCTTTTCCACTGGATATCCCCCTCCCACCCCACCGTTCGTTCCTCTACGCCGTTGTAAAGCGGCGATACGCAACCCTGCCGCGCGCGCACGCTCAGCGGCGGGCCGGCCGCGGCGCGCCCCGCCAGCCCATAGCCTCACGTCGTCATTGGGCCGTTTGTGACCTTACGCTTCAAGATACGGCAAAACGGACGAAATTTCTGCCCTAAAAGGGCCGTAACTTGCCATTTTCCTTCAGAATTGATGTGTCGCTTGCCAAAATTTTTGAATTTTGGGTTTAGGCCCTTTAGGCCCTTTGAGGCACGGGTTAAAATTTTTTTAAAATTTTTTCCTTTTAGGGGGTTCATTTAGAGACTACATAGAAACTTTTTAGGGGTTGACCAACTTGATTTTCGCAAAACTCAAAAATAAGGCACACCCTAAACAGGCCCATTTTGAAGAAAAACTCGATTTCGAAAATTTTGCACTTACGGCTCTCTTCGCTGTCACGGCAGGATTGACCTGGGGAGGGGCTCAGGAGTCATCGCTAGGGTGGATTCTATTTTTGAAAGTAAAGGTTACCCTGGTAAAAATTGGCGATAAGAGCTGCGTTTCAATATACCATAGGAATTCTTATAGCCGGCTAAAGAAGGCTACAGAAATCATATAGCTAGCTGTAAAATGCGGAGAAAATCATACGGCCGGGCTATACGAAGCGATAAAAAATTATGCAGCCAGGCTATAGTTCCTATAGCCGGGCTTTACACTTTATCGCCTGGCTGTTGCTTTTTCGCCATCAATTATAAAAGGCTATAAGAAATTGTGTAGAAATTCGTGTGCTATGGAAATCATTAAGTTTGATACGGTACCACCTTAATATTTACAAAACACACGTAATATTTTCCTTTAATACATATTTTTTTTCATCAATTAAAACGAGAATAATCCATACAGGATGTGCAAACATTTCAAAATCATGAGTTGAATAACGCTGACTCCGCCAGAGTAAATATTAGAGTTTAACACAAAGCGGAGCGGCGACGCACTAGCGCCTACAAACCTAACAGGGATACTTCACGCATTGCGGATTGCGTGAAGTACCTCTGTTAGGTTTGTAGGCGCCAATGCGCGTTTCGCGCTGGCTGCCCGCCTGCCGCACCGCAGCGTGCCACGGCGCTTGAAGCAACTATTTCACACCAGAGGTATTGCACAGTATTATACGAAACTGAAGGCGCTCTAATATATTAGGAATGGCAGGCATCCATCAAAAGTACGGAGCTTTCCTCGCAAAATAAATCAAGATACTACGGCCCAAAAAGAGAGCAGTGGTCCAAAAACTCACTAAGTCCTAGCATCCGTAATTAGTGACGTTTAGCATACACTTTATCGCCTGGCTGTGAGTTGCTTAATCGCCATCGGCTATAAAAGGATATGAGAAATTGTGTAGCCGGCTATAGAAGCTATTGGAAATCTTACAGCCGGCCGCCGTGCGTCTATGGTATTTTGGAACACAGATTCTACTGCCAATTTTTACCAAGGTTAGTTGGATCGCATTTGGCAAAAAAGAGCCAGCGCATTTACCTAGTGTTGTTGAAATGTTGCTTCTTCATGATTATCGAAAATATCGCCCTAAATAGCGAAAAGTTTTTGCATACCACCAAAAAATTGTTAATGTTGGAGAGGAATAATATTCGGGTTGGTTCATAATCTTTTCCCGCATGTATCAAAAGTAATTCAAGAACTCGACTGCATTTTCAGTGTAGTAATTTAGAATTGGACGTATTTCTACCAAACAGACCTATGTGGAGGTGAGAAATATGGGGTGTGCTCGTTAGTTCTCTGGCCGTAAGAGTGAGTGAGAATAATAAAGCGCCAGTGACGTCAGCGGTGACAGACTCGGGATCGGGGTCGACGTGTGCGGCTCGTGCGGAGTCTTTAACTCATGAGCCCTGTCCACAACGCTCTCTTGCCATGCCCAAGGCTCATGAATCCCGCATTCAGTAGGCACATAGGTCTGTTTGATAGAATGTAATATCCCGCTTTTCCAATTCTTCAAAAGGAACCACGCACACTTTTACATTGTTTCTTATGCAGCTTTCTAGAGCACACCCCATATTTCTCACCTGCACATAGTTCTGTTTTATAGAAATACGTCCAATTGGTGCAATGATTTTATGTAACGATCGAATCATGAATACCTACAGATGGTGAAATTCCGGAACCACGTATCCGGGCTTGCAACGTCGCAAACTTCCTTTCATACTTTACTTTTTAGATGGAAAACTACTCAACGGAAATTCTTGAAAACTCCCTTGATTTTTCTTCTCTGTACGAAGAAAATGGAGAATTTGCATGCAATTTTTTTATTGCTTCATCTGAAAGTGCTTAAAGAGCTGTTTTTTATAATTTTTTTCTGATATGGGAAATAGTATAAAAATAGATTTAAAATTGAGAAAATGTACCGCCTAGTGACGTCATCTGGCGGCACTTCCCATTCAAACGCATGTACTTTAGCAGATTAGATCATTTTAACATATCTTCTCCAATGGTTGTTCAATTCATGAACCAAGGGTATCCTCGTGTCCAGTTCACTCAGTAGTTTCCACTTAAACGCGAAATTCATCAAATTTTAGACACCTGCAAATTCTCTATTCTTTAAAAGTCCCTTAATTTTTCTTCTCTGTGCGAAGAAAATTCTGTAAAAACTTCTTAGAATGGGCTAATTCTTCTTGCTTTAGAGAAATAAAATAGGAAGGGATATTTGGACGTATTTCTGTCAAGTCAGATTCTGGTTCGGTCTGCCTTTGAGGAGCAAGATAAGACAGGAGATTTTAAAACAACGCAACCGAGATATGTATTTTTGCTGTTTCACTTCTGCCAAACGAAACTATGTGCATTATGACGTGAGCCCTGTTATGCATATATTTTTATGGGTCTTAGGACTCATGTCGTAATGCAAATAGCTCCGTTTGACAGAAATACGTCCATTTTAAAACACCGCTAATAAGATACGTGGTCTGGGAGTTTCACCGACGATATGAATTATAGTTCTGGAACTATAATTGTTGAACGGAACTTCCTACCTGTGCGTCAACTGCCGATGAGTAGCAATAAATTAAGAGTGAAAGAAATAATACAAGTGGAAATGATATAACTGAAGGACGTCTGTCTCCCGGCGGTAGCATGATCGGATCCTAACGACACCTGGATAATGCGCTCAGGATATTAATTTACGGTTTTATTGCCCAAATGTGACATAAGGTTTTTATAAACATGTTGACAAGGAAAAGCACATAATGTGCAAGCGAAATTAGGATAGCATGTTGCTAAGTTTCGCATAATGGCCTGTTGCATGCAAGAGATACAGCCGCGCGAATAGACTTTTTAGAGGTTAAATGACACGAAAATTACGATGGTCACATTAAAAAAGTCTGAAATACACTCCTTACTGCGCAATTTGCGATGTTAGGAACGCGCTTTTTCAAATTTCCCGCGTCTGGGGGCAGTTTTCTAATCACCGGAAACGAGCAAACGGCGGGCTCAGTGATTTCCGGAAGATGCCGAGTCATTGTTGTTGTTGTTATTTTTTCCTTCAGTTTGTTTACAAACCCAACGTGATCTCTTAGAGTGGTCCATATACGCTTTATGCGGTAACCAAATCGATCAACTTTTAAATATCCATCGCAATCCTTCTACATTTCATTTCACGAAATCACGAGCTCCGATTTTTAGGTTATGTTGTCAGTTTTAGTTGACCGGAAATAGCCGCGAGTTGCCGTTAATTGTTTCCGTTAGAAAACTGCCCCCAGACGCGGGAAATTTGAAAAAACGCGTTCCTAACAACGCAAATTGCGCAGTAAGGAGTGAATTTCAGACTTTTTTAATGTGACCATCGTAATTTTCGTGTCATTTAACCTCTTAAAAGTCTATTCGCACGGCTGCATCTCTTGCATGCAACAGGCCCATTGCAAGTGAGTGAGGGGACAAAAGGCCCCTTACATTCTCATATGGATTCTGCTGCCGTGCCACTAGAAGAAAGTCGCTCAGGATCTAGAGTCCAGACTCTTAAAAACATTGACAAGAAAGACAACTCTTGATTCAATCGGATTTTTGCTTAAACCGAGAACCAAGCCTCTTAATTTAAGCGGATTTCTTTTTGTTTCAAGCAAAAATCCGATTGAATCAAGAGTATTTTTTCTTGTCATTGTTTTCAAGAGTCTGGTCTCTAGAGCCAAGCGACTTTTTTTCCAGTGTATGCTAAGGAAGGACGCCGTATGAAGCATTCTGCTGTTGCCAAATTGCTCCCTAACAAAATATTTTTTGAGAGAAATTATGCATTTTTTGTCTTCAAAATTACAGACATTTTAGATTGAACTAAGCAAACAATTTCCTGAAAAACTGGAGAGAAAATATTCAGAATTTTCCGAGTAAATTCGTTTTTTATTGAAGGAAATATGACAACGTCTGAAGGCTCATACGGCGTTTTCCCATAAAACGGAAGTATGGGTAGCTAATTGCTTTTGAAAAAATTGAAAATAAGAAAAAGGAAGAATTATGCTATAGTGTTGACAATTTTATGGTCGGTATGGTAGGCTTGTATTTACGTTAAAGTTTGTTAAAATCATGGGTTGGGGAGCCCCCTTTTTATTTGATCTATCGTCACAAAGATCCATTTCCAGAATTACATTCTTGAATTTTAATTTTCCGACGATGTGAGTTTGAAAATCTCCGCTCCTATTTTTTTTTTTTTTTTGAAAGGAGAACAAATCGACATCATTCCTCGAAGATTGCGCAGAATTTTCGTCACACAGAGCAAGAAAATCCCAGCAGTTTCCAAGAATCTCCTTTGAGTAGTTTTCTACGAGTACTTAAAAAATACGCAGTACCGCTTTGGTGCGGTCCCACGTAGTACAGCAGGGAGAATCCCGCGTCACAAATGAACTGCATTTTGCAATTTGGAGCTATAAATTCTGGCTCATCTGAAAAACACTTATGTGCATAGGGAAACTAATGGCATATACGTTGTTTTTAAACCGGGCCGGAATTTACAGTTCCTAATTGCAAAATGTAGTCCAAATCGAGATACGTGGTTCCGGACTTACACCGTCGAGTTTGTCCTATGCTTTTTTAAGGATCTCCTTACACCTTCCCTAATTGAACCGATTATTTTCCAAATCACGTAAGTGCCAAAATTGCCAATGCGAGAAAAACACACCCAAAAAAATCGTTTTATCGCTTTGTTGACAATCTTTGAATTCCAAAAAATGTATGGTTTTTTAGAAGGCTATATTTTGAAATTAGAAATGGATTGCATTTTGCAAAAAGGAACCAAGAGCATCCCAACGTTGCTAGGATTGTTCAATTGACATTCTTTGCAAAACAATTACTGAAATCACGCAAAAGGATTTGCAATTTGCACCAAAGGAACTCAAATTGTTTTTTTTAGCATTCCAACGTTGCTAGGATTGTTCAATTGACATTCTTTGCAAAACAATTACTGAAATCACGCAAAAATTTGAATTTACCAAGGTAATTTCCGTCATGCATTTATAGTTTTTTTTTGTATGTTATTTTATAGGCTTTATATCCGGGGGATACTGCGGCCTTGGAAGGGAATTTATAGTTGGATTGCATTTTGCAAAAAGGAACCACTAGCATTGCAATGTTGCTAAGATTGTGCAACTTCTTTTGTCTTGGAGGAAAAATCCGATTATCCATTAATAGTTTCTATTTTATTCGCTAAAAACTGTAAATTTAAGACAAAAATTACCATCTAAATTTCATAGTTTTTCACGATTTCCGCAATTTCATTGCAAAAGATGAAGTTCCGCAATCATAGCATCATTGCAATGCTAGTGGTTCCTTTTTGCAAAATGCAATCCAGTTTATTGTCAGTATAGTAGTAGCCAGTAGTTGAATATGAATATTGTTTAAATGATCAGTCTATATTTGCAAGGTGAACCAAGTTGCACAATCTTAGCGAATTGGAATGCTCTTGGTTCCTTTTTGCAAAATGCAATCCAAATGATTGATTATGCCAAAGAAAAAAAAGAAAAAAGAAGAAAAAGAATAAGAAGAAGAAACAGCCCATCTACCACCAAAAATAGAGATGGCACTTACGTGATTTGGAAAAAAATCGGTTTAATTATAATGTAAATATTATGAGGTAGCCCAGGCGGGAGAAAAGCTATTAGAGGAAAAAAGTTCATCAAGATGACCCTAAGTTCATCATACAATAACTATAAGCACAAGTATACAATCAAGTACATAGTACTTAGTACAATACTAAGTCAATACATACAGTCATAATTACCGATAACGAGCGGCAACGTTCCGATTCATTCACTTCAGTCGAACTGGTGGAACTTGGTGTGCATGTGTGTGATAACACATCAAATTTTATAAATGGGGGCATTAGTCCGCCTTGTCGCTGCGTAAATGATGTCGTAGTTGTCACCAATGCGAGGAGGGCGAGAATTTAATGAGGTACCTCCAAGGGGTCGAGGTCACATCTTTAGACAAGATGGGGTGAGTTTTATTAGTTTCACAGCAGGAAGATAGATACGGCGTAAAACAGTGAGCGGTATCAGAACTGGTTTAAGACAAAATCAAAGGCTTTCGGAGAACGCAAACGCAGGCGTGGGAGGAAGGTAACCCATAAAATCGTTTTAAGTGGGGTGAAATATTCTCCGCCTTGGAGCTGATCAGCTGCGTTGTCAAATTGGACGTATTTATGCTAATAGGAACTATGTGCGTAGGGTTTCCGTGCAACAAAGTTCCTTTTAGCATAAATACGTCCAATTGGACTGCGTTTTGCAATTTGGAACTATAAATTCTGGCCCGGTTTACAAACATCGTATGTGCCATTAGTTTCCCTATGCACATAAGTGTTTTTTCAGATGAGCCAGAATTTACAGTTCCAAATTGCAAAATGCAGTCCAATTGATTATTGCTCATCTTCGACGAGGGCTTGATAAGCAAAGATGCTGTTATTTGTTAGGAAAGTAACTTCACAGGGAAATAGTTAAAAGGAAGGAATTCAGTGGATGGTAGACGAAGGCCAACCATTTGGGAATACGGGACGTTAAAGTTTAAGGCGTTAAGGTGATTCGTCAAAGTTTCTGACGTGGTCGAACTGGTACGCGATGTATCGCATCGATTATGTCAAAAATCTCGGCAGATTTTGAATTTTTAGCCGAAAACAGGACCATAGCCCCTGCGCCTGGACATTCATTCTGAACTAAGTAAATTGGCAAAATTCTGAGACTTGAGAGCAGGATTCTGCATGGAAAAAAACCTCGCATTCGATACAGAAATCGATAACTGTATCAAATGGGCGGTTTTATTCCAAACAGGATTCAGCTTTTTGAATTTTGTGAATTGCTAGGTTGAGAATGATTCTTTAGGCTTATGCGCTTGAAAATCAAAGAAATCAAGGGCATGAAAATCGAAGAAAATGAGGACATGAAAATTGAAGAAATTTAGGACATGAAACTTAAAGAAATTTCAGTTATCTCGAACCAATAACAATATGAATTGAATTTTACAAGAACTACTGTTTCGCACATCATAAAATCACCTAAATGCCCAGGGAATCTAATGGCTTATATTTTGTTTCTAAAATCCACTGGAGATATGTTAGTCCCTTATTGCCAAATGTAGGCCAATTGTTTTTTTTCCAACTCTGAGTGAGTCAAATATGAATGATATACGATACATATGAGAGGAGAAGATGCCGAAAACAAGTGCGTTTTAAAGCTACGCAGCTGTCAGCGTGAGAATAGTGCCGATGGATAGAAAACTCGTAAATATTGCCCTAAGAGGGCTTCGAAGCCGCAATCCCACACCATGTTGTCAGATTAATTATCGCGCATGCACAACAGAGACAACTCAGAAGTCAGAGCCATCTACATACTGCTGTGCTATGGAAAAAACGCTGTGTGCGCCTTCAGACGTTGCAAAACTTTCTTCGATAAAATAAACATTTTTACGTAAGTAAACGAAGGGAAATTTTTCTTCGATTTTTCAGAAAAATTTGTTTACGATTTGCTCCAAAGTATCTAAAAATTTCAGGGGAAAATATTCATAATTTTTCTCGGAAATAAATGTTTTGTAAGTACTCTGTTAATAGGTCAGGACGAGTAAGGTCAGGACTTCCTTTCGTAATAGCACACTGTGCTTATTGGAAGATCTAGCAAATCGGTAACATTGTCTTTTCTCCGTTTAAACCTATGGAAATGTATCGATTCTTGGAGGGGCCAGGAGCTCCGACAATAATCGATTATTTTGCATAGGTTTAAATGGAGGAAATCCGGTGTTGCCAAATTGCTAGCTCCTCCTCTGACTGTGCTTGAAGTGAGCAGTAGGTAGTGCTTAAAATGATCACTTATTTTTTTTCGTAGATGCACAGTAAATTGTGCTAAGAGGAAGTTATAATCAAACCTAGCACTGGCGCTCTTCGAGCTGAAGATGAGCACAATATGAACTGGACTGCATTTTGCAATTTGGAACTATAAATTCTGGCTCATCTGAAAAAACGCTTATGTGCATAGGGAAACTAATTGCACCTACGTTGTTTTTAAATCGGTCCAGACTTTATAGTTCCAAATTGCAAAATGCAGTCCAACTTATGCTTTGGCGTGCTTCTAAGAGAGGCATGTAATACCTACCATAGAAAACTCGAAAAACTTCGAATTACGTCGAAAACGAGGAGCCGCTACCGAACGATGTGCCCGTGCGACGTCTCTAAACATAGAAAAAAGTACATGCGTATGACTAGAGACGCAAAATGAAATTGCACTCTGCTAATAAGTGAAACAATGGGGTTTCAAGAGTTGCGTAAGCAACACCAGCAGCCATTATGCGAAAATTCGATGAGAGACTTCGAAATTTGGTTCGTGCTGGAAAAAAATAAATAAATAAAAATAATAATAAATAACAAATGAAAAAATAAATAATAAATAAAAATAAAATAAATAAAAAAGAAAAAAAATTAGATAGATAAATACAAATTAAAAGAAGTAAATAAAAAATAAGAAAAAAATAAAAAATGGGGATTCCATCGCCTCTATGCGTTTCATCCACAGCACAAGTCCGAAATGTATTTCATTTGATTAAGTTCCATGATATATTGAAATCTCTCCGTGACCCTTCTGCTTAAGGCCCCTGAAAAAATAATACATAGTACATACATACTGCGGTGGGCAAGGCATAAAAATTAAGGCTTAGTGCTGCTCTCACACGGCGGCTGTGACTGAACAGAGATGAACCGTTCTTCACGATCTTCCCGCTAGAGAGAAGCACAGTCGTAGCGCTGCCCGGCATCTTCAAAAGGGTGGCGCGCTTTTCAAACTGACGCGCCTTGACTTCGGGCCCGTCGACCTGGGCGGGAGGGGGGATCGTCCGTCGCTTGTGCCTTGCAATGCACGTAGCTCAGTGGCGTGGCGTGCATTGCGATACATCGATTGATGTGTCATTTAAACCTATAGAAAAGGATCGATAAACAGGGTGTTCGAATCGAACACCTTAATAATCGATTCTTTACCACACGTTCAAATGGAGGAATATCGATAATCGATCATTCACGCCACGCCACTGACGACGTAGCTGGATGTTAGGGATGCCCGACTATTTAACCAATCGATCGATCATAGTTGGACTAGATTTTGCAATTTGGTTCTAATTTACGGCTCAGTTTAGAAACAACGTATGCGCCATTAGATTTCCCATGCACATACGTGTTTTCAGAGATGAGCTAAAACTGCAGTTCCTATTTGCAAAATGTCGTTCAATTGATCTATCAATTAGCTATGACAACCGATTGTCTTGATTAATCAACATTTTGCCAATCGATTAATCGATAATTAATCGATAGAAATTCAGAAGTAATGTTACTTCTTCTTTCGAAGAGAGCAAATGAAAGTTTCTGTTTTAAATCAAAATTCGGTTTAATATACAAAAAAGAAAAATCAGATACAATTCCAGGAAATGAAGTTCGTAAGTTTCCGTGGAAAAATTAAAATGTGAGAAATTTGCAATGTTGCATATATCCAATCGTGTGTAACTGATTGCTACAACTGATGAGTGGGTGTCAAAGAAATGAATAATAGCAGCACAAGGAAAGTGGAGAAAAAGAAAGAAAAACCCCCTTATACAAATCGAAGTTTGCCTTTTGATGGAAGGGTGGAAAGTGACTAATGATAAAGCGACGGCGTAAGTCCGCAATCACATATCTCGTTTGCGGTGTCGGAAAATCTCCGCCACTTGGTTATTTCTTTAAAGGAGAAAAAAGTGACATCATTCCTTAAAGTTTATGCAGAATTTTCTTCGCGCAGAGATGAAAAATCACGGCAGTTTCAAAGAATTGCCGTTCAGTAGTTTTACGCTAAAAATGAAGTAGGTATGACTGGAAGTCTGCGACGTCGCAAACCGAGTTATGTGATTGCCGACTTACACCGTCGAAAGCCCCTTCCCCTTAGACCTCTCGATTCCTCCCTATGGCCTCTAAGGCCATCCCTGTGGACCCTTCAAACCTCCCTATGGCCCTTCTGACCCCCTCCCCCTGCGGCCCTTCAGACCCCCCTGGGCCCTTCAGACCCCCTGGGCCCTCAGACCCCCCTGTGGCCCTTCAGACCCCACGTGTGGCCCTTCAGACCCACGTGTGAGCCCTTCAGACCCCCGTGTAGCCCTTCAGACCCCCCTGTGGACCCTTCAGACCCCCCTGTGGACCCTTCTGACCCCCCTGTGGACCCTTCTGACCCCCCTGTGGAGCCTCCTGGCTCTTTTGTGAATCCCAATGGACAGTAAGCCGCTTTTTGAGCAACCAATTCGACCAAGTGTGAATGTCCTGCGGGTTCGTCTCAAATACCGACTGAAATTTGGAGAATTCGTCCTTATCCAAATAAATCGGGCTGAGGCCGCTGTTGGCTCTGCACCTACATATCTCCCTAAATCCGCGATCATCGATGGCCCCGATCGCGATGTACACAGTGCCGGTTCCGTTGTTGATGTACCCATTTTCTCTTTGGCACTTCTCTTGACAGCCCTCGTTCCCTGATAACAATGGTTGAACATTAGCTAATGGGCCTGTTGCAAACTTTTGCTGGAGCAAAAATGGACGCATTTCTATCAAACGGAACTATGTGCATTATGACGTGAGCCCTGTTATGCAGGTATTCTTATGAGTCTTAAGGCTCATGTCTTAATGCACATAGTTCCGTTTGATAGAAATACGTCCAAATAAGAGTTGTAAATCGTAGAAAGTGTCTCAAAAATCACAATGAGAGCATCGGCAAAGTCTGGAATGCACTCCTTACTCCACTATTTGCAGAGACAAGAGACCCTCCAATAGTATCTTGGCCATGGTGGAAGCTTTTGCTTTCGGGACTTCAGCATTCTACTGATGGCTTACCCACATGGTTGATGTTCAACAACGTGTTGGCAGTTTCGTTTTGCAAACAAGCCGAAAATGGCCAAAGTTTGGGAAACTTCTTTGGCTCATGACGTCACCCGAAGCTCATCATCTACCATGTAGGTAGGTCAACAGCCGAAATTAGTGTGATGACTGTTGCTCTCTTATAATTGTCCATAAGGATTGTTGAATCCTCGAAAGTAAAAGCTACCACCTGTCGCCAAGAGGCCAGTAGAGAGTCTCTTGTCTCTGACTATTTGCATGAGAAATTTGCGTTTCTTCGAGCTTCCCGCTTCAAAAACGGTACCACGACACAGGTGAACATTTCGTTAGAGGAGTCATTCCATCCAACCCCTGCTTAAGAGGATACCACACAATATTCAACATAGCCGACGCCAATCCGCCAAAACACATGTGACGGGACGATAATTATAATTCCAACCACCTATAACAATCGGCGTGTTTACATTCACATTTTACTTGCTTTGTTAGATATCCGTCTTGATTGACCTCGTGCTCTCTTCAACTTGCGCGGGGAAGCGTCGGCCATGTTGAGCAGGGATTGAGTGGAATGACTCCTCTAACGAAATGTTCACCTGTGCCGTAGTATCTTTTTTGAAACGGGAAGCTTAAAATAACGCAAATTTCTTACGCAGATTGTGAAGTTAGGAGTACATTTCAGAGTTTGCCAATGCGCTCATCGTGATTTTTGAGACATTATCTGTGACGAACAAATCTTATTTTTGCACTAGCAAAAGTTTGCAATAGGCCCATTGTGTGTATCAGAAATATGAAAAACTGTCGAAGAAAATACATTTTTTTCATGTTTGCACGAAACTTGACTTCGGGCTGTCAAGCCCCCTCCTCGCATCAATCGTTCAATGGATCTTAGACCAGCACCAGTGGCGTAGCGTGCTTTGCGATATATCGATTTTTCTGCCATATAAACCTATAGAAAAGGATCGATAATCAGGGTGTTCGAAGCGAACACCTTAGTAATCGATTCTTTACCCTAGGTTTAAATGGCAGAACAATCGATACATCGCAAAGGACACCACGCCACTGACCAGCACTACTCTGCCGTGCTGAGGAAGAACGCCGTATGAGCCTTCAGACGTCGCCATATTTCCCTCAATGAAACCTTATTTTTCTCGAAAAACGTTGCGTATTTTTTTTCAAAATTTTCAAACTATTTTGTTTGCAATTCAATTTAAAATATCTGAAAATGTCAAGCAAAAAAAACCGCTAAGTTTTCTTAAAAAGACATACGTGTTATCGGGGGAAATTTGGCAACCTTCGAATATTCATACGGCGTTTTTCTTGGGCACGGCAGTAACTGTACGAATTTAAGCATTTTGATACATCGTTTTTTCCCGCACGAAAGAACGTAACTCCAATCCAAGGTTGCAACATTGACTCGAACAATTCGATTTTTTACTAGACTGTACCTCGGCAATTTTTGTCCAAATTGTTTTTTTTTTAATTTTTGCATGAGATTAGAGGTAAAATCAGTGAACTTTGCAGTGTGAAATGCCCAAGATTTTCCTCTTAAAAATACAATATTGAAGGGGAAACATTGAAACATTGAAATATGGTTACGATCTTTCGCGAGAGGATCGATGATATTAGATGATATGTTTCTCAACCAGAATTTCATATACGCTACAATTCGCGCAATGAAACTTGGTGAAATCAACTTATATCTAGGATATTCACGTTTTAAGTTATCATATTGATAAAGGTAATTTCAAAATTCTTAATTATGGCTACGTTATTACGACATATTTACATAGTTTTACGGCTGATTGTGTGCTCTTTGCGAGAAAAGGCATCTTAGATATAGTAATGTCGGCAGCAAGTGCGGTTGGTGATAACCGTCAAAAGTTGCCAATGACCACTATATAGAGAAAAAAAAGGAGGTGTTTGCATTTCGGGCATCTTGGATTTTTTTGATGACGTAGGTCGGTACGGACGACTTTCATCATCGATTTGCTTGGAATTTGTGTAGTTTATGAAAAAAGGTCATTTTTATCGAAGTGTTTGAAATTATATCATGAGTCGATTTAAGCAAAAAAATCGGACGTTGTGGTCCGTTTTCCTTACTTGGGATTCCGGATTTTGCTGGTCATGTTGTACCGACCTACGTCACGGAGTGAACAATCCTCAAGACGCGAACACCTCCTTTTTTTCTCTACGAATGACCACCCCTCTCGTCCTCAAAAACTAAAACAAAGCGCCGGCATTTTTGGGCCCTAAGTCCCTCCATGGGGCCCAGTGGCCATACTCCAGTGCTCCTATCTCCCGGAATTGGTACCGAATATCGGAATTTTAGAGGTTTTCTTGAATTTTTCCCGGAACTTTTGAAATTCTTGAAATGTTCCGGATCTTTCGCATTTTCCTAAGCTTTCTCGAAACTTGTGGAAAAATCTAAAAATAATTCCGGAACTTTTGACGGTCATGGAGTGGGAGAAATTGCAACAAAAAAGTTCCGAATCCCGGAATTTTTGACGGACATGGAATGGGAGCTTTGCCATACTGCCGTGCTACGGAAGAACGCCTTAAGAAAATTCGAGAGTTGCCAAATTTCCTCCGATAAAATATCTATTTTTGTGGAAAGTTGTGAATATTATTCCTTGAAATTTTCAGCCTTTTCACATCAAACTGCGAACGAAATCCTGTGAAAAATTGGAGGAGATATAACCACAGATTTTCTAGAGTACCCATACAGTGAGAGCACGGACAGATCGCTTCATGGAGAGCTTAGGGCCCAAAAGTGCAGCCACCCTTCTAACCAACTTCCAGCACACAAAATTTCACTGCCAGTCTGCAGATTCCAATTCTAACCAAGATGGCCAAGAATGTACAGAAATGAGCGTTCTTCCGCAAAATTGAGTAAATTTATACAAAAACTGAGTCAAACACGTGCTTAATAGACGACGGTTCGGAACAATAGTATTCTGCCGTGCTAAGGAAGAACGCCGTATGAACATTCAAGAGTTGCCAAATTAACTTCGATAAAATGCTTATTTTTGAACAAAGTTGTGAATATTCTTCCTTTAAATTTTGAGAATCTTTAGGTGAAATTGCAAACAAAATTATCTCAGAAATTGGGAGGATAATATTCATAAATTTACCAGGAAATTCGTGCTTTATCAAAGGAAATTTGGCAACGCCTGAAGGCTCATACGGCGTTTTTCCCTAGCACGGCAGTATTAGTAAATCGTTCTGGATAATTGAAATTCATAGGTTGGCTGCATTTCTGGGCCCTAACTTTATTCGCAGAAGCATCGGCGAAGGCCTGATGGATTTTCGGAGTCTCACATCTGTCCATACTCTCGCTAAACAGGTACTCTAAGATTTTCCTGAAAATGGACCACTAGACAAGGTACGAATTTAAGCAATCTGATACATGTTTCTTAACCAGAATTTCACGTAGAACACGATTAGCGCAATGGATATTACTAAAACTAACTCCTAACGAAGATATCAACTTTTTATTTCACATTGGGTACGAGGAATTTGAACTGCCCGCTCACAAGAAACTCAAAGCTCTACGTGAGTCAAATCGCGCACTACAACGGTTTCAGCGAGCTTCTCAATTGAGCAATGTTCATTTCCCACCATGTGTTGTTCAAATTATGAGCAATTTGCTATAGCTGAGCCAAAGCGTCAAAATTGAGGTTGCCACATTTTTAAATCGCAGATACTGTCATGATAACGTTTAGCGCACGATGTGAATCACGTAGAGTATTGAGTTTTCATGAGCGGATGGTTTGAATTTACGCATCAGGAATCATTAAATATCTTCGTAAGGAGTTGATTTCTGTATTTTTCGCTGTGCGCATCGTGTTTTACGTGAAATTTTGGTTAAGAAACATGAATCAGAATGCTGAAATTCGTACCTTGTCTAGTGCTCCATTGGTGATTTGACCAAGGAAATTTGGCAACGTCTAATGGCTCATACGGCGTTCTTCCTTAGCACGGCAGCATACGGTTCCTGTAAAAGTACTCTAAGCCATACCTGGAGCTGTCGGTGGCTTCTCCTCTTCATCCCGGATCCCCTTTACTATGGGGGATCGCTGCAATTTGGTCGGTTTGGCAGGATAGTAATGGACTTCGAAACCCTCCTTCTTCAAAAATTCCGCGGCCCACTTTGGGTCTCTTATGTACATTTGTTCGAATGCATTCCCCTTCTCCTTTCCTTTTTCCCTCTCGTTCAAGAACCAAATCAGCGCGCTGTTGATAACGCAATCACAGTACGGCCTCATGCCTTTGCCTCGGTATGTTGTTCTCCCCGTCCGGAAATGTGTCTTTCTGTCGCCTTCTCCGACGACCGATTCAGGTACTTCGATGTATCCATCACTTTTCCAGCATTCCTCGCGGCATTCGAGTTGATACTGCTTCTGTAGCTCTGGAATTGATCAGTAAGATAAAATATTTTCGTGACCGATCTCGGGTTTAAGGAATTGAGGGTAGAGTGACAGCATTTCATGGAAAATAAAATCTTGAAATTTCTAGAAATCGTCACCTTCCAGGCAAAATATCACAAGCGCCATGCGACGTTTAAAAATTCCATTTTATTTTTCTAAATTTCACTAAATTTTATCGGCAGCACAAAGAAAATTCAGTGAAATTTTCGGACAGCTGCGTTCAACAATTTCTCTGTAAAAAAATAAAATGGCGGCGGAAATTTTTAAACGTCGCATGGCGCTTGTGATACTTTGCCTGGAAGGTGACGAAATATTGCATAAAATTTTAGAAACTATGAGAGATATTGAAAAACACCGGTCCCTTCTCATGTTTCAATTGTCCATCAGTGACCAGCATGGTACTAACACGGAACAATGTTGAGACCAAGTTGCTATCATGTGGGCGCCATGTTTACCATATTGATAACGACATGATCTCAACATGGCATCAACATGTTCATTTTCAGCATGGAAATTAAGATACCCTCTTAGTTACACTAGAGAGAGGGGGGGATAATCTGAGAGATGAAATTAACGGATTTTTGTTCGTGAGTTGGCAACAATGGCAACGATTGATGCGTTACACATTCTGGCAACTGAATAAACATTGCCGATCAGACTCATCAAAAATTTTCCGACGTAATTTACATCATCCACATAGTCAAGAACACTCACACATTGTTGCTCCTTTGACTTAAGGACCTAGCTCGACTTTTGAATGAGCCTCAGAACGCATGAATTACATGTAAAACAGGGCTCACGTGGGAATTGAGATACATCGCTTACGTAAGTGGATCGGAGATATGCTCAAAACTTCCTATAAAGCTCATATTTTCAGTACTTTGTTCTCTAAAAGAGTATTGACAGTAGTAAACATAAATGCGGTTAAATTTTTGAAGCCTAGGTTCGTCGCCGATGAGGTTCTCGACACACTTATCCAAAAATGTTCAAACATTCTTACGGAACAACCAACGTTAAACAACATTATTCTAAGGCCCTTAATAAACAGTTGAAGCGTTTGTTCCAGCAAACCCTCTTTGGATATTTTTAAGGAAAAATTAACGTCTGCTGAAAACGTAAAAAAACTTTAATAATTTTACGAAAGATCTTAATTGAAATCACAGGAAATTTCGTCGCGATCTTATATTTAGTCCTATTTTCCTTTGTTTCTTTTTACGGAAAAAAACCACGGTCCCTGATTCTGTATCGTAGCTATAAGGATAGTTATTTTTGTATTTTATGATGAAAATTAGAAGGGAGTCATGAATAATGACGCGTCGTCTAAGTGGCGCAGCGATATTAGCGTTCGTCCCGCCCGCGAGGGTCGGCACTCGGCAGGGCGGTCAAGACATCTCCGCAGTTTGACGCGCCTTCAATCCGGCGGAGCTGCAACATGCGTACACCCGTGGTCAAATAGTTGTATGTTACGCCTACCGTATACGAACTCAAATATCGATGGTTCAATCGGTTCATTCCACGCGAATAGGAGCGTATTTGCCTCGATTGCAACGTTGCAAACCACAGTTAATGCTCCAATTTCAATAAATATTTTTCAAGAGATACGAACAGATTCTCTGAAAACCTTACAATAAAATTAAAACAATGCGATTTTCTAAAGATTTTCTTTTCAAATATTTCAAGCTTTGAAAAGCTTCAGGGGATCCTTGAAGAGTTTCTTAAGACTTTTCAGCATTAAAGTTTACCACCTCTTAATTATACTTTAAGAAATACCCGAAAATGGTTTTCTAAGAATAGCATTTTTTGTATGAAGAGTTTTTCATTTAAAATTTAACAGTTTTGGAATAGTCTTTACTCCTACAGAACATTTTTTGAATCAGAATAGCTCCAACGCTATATGAGGCACAAAATCTGGTTTAGTTCTGATTTTTAAGTATGAGTTGGCATCCCCCGTAATAACTAATTACCCTCTCACAGCGAGGCTTATGCGACCAAAGCAACTCACACACACATTCCCCTCGTAGATCCTTTTAATGGCAGGAACGATTTAGTCACCGTGACTCCTTTGGAGTATAGCGCCTTACGGCCCGCATACAACTATTAGTGTCTGACAGTTGTTTGTGTTGCATGTGCTGGAAATGAAGGCGTTTTCAATTTCCTAAGCCAACAAGGCAACACTTGGCACAAGCCGAGGAGGCTGGTCAGACTTTATCAGATTTCCGAAATTTTTTGAAATTTTAACTCAATTTGGACGCTTTTTGAGGCTTCCGTGACGCATACTTTCCATCCCTTTCTGTGGAACAATTGCGTCAATTTTTTTACTCTCGGTAGAGAAAACTTTCATATTGTTGAAATAGTAGATTCGGAAATTTTAACTCTGTTTGCACGCATTTTGAGGCATCCATTTTGAAAATTTTAGAAACTACTAAGTATATGAACACGGTGTTTTCATTTAAGACTCTACATTAAGAGAGATCATCATTCTCAACGAAGGTCTTTTCCCACAATCAAGAATTTCTACGGAAAGCTAGATGGTACCATTTTCATTTCTTATAGGGGGGGGGGCAGACCCCCTTGGACCCCTCTCCCCCTATTTCGTACGCCCACGCAGTCACCTTGAATTTTTACCGAGATTATACTGTTGAATTCTAGCGGAAATTCGCTAAAATTGTCCTGTTTATGATGCTGGGTTAAGAATCCTCTCGAGGGAAGAGGCTGTACAAGGCAGTGGCGTGGCGTGAATGATCGATTGTCGATATTTCCCCATTTGAAGATATGGTAAAGAATCGATTATCTAGGTGTTCGCTGCGAACACCCTGTTAATCGATCCTTTTCCATAGGTTTAAATGACTGATCAATCGATATATCGCAAAGCACGCCATGTCGCTGGTACAAGGTATACGACCATTAAAACGACCCCTTTTTTTCTCTCTTTTTTTGACCTTTGTTTACCGAAACCACTTCAAAAAAGCAAGGTGCTCTGTTATAGTGTGGGAGTTTGGGGGTAGCCCCATAACCCCCTAAGGGCACTTTAACTTTTGTGGCGAAGCAACTAATATGAGAACTTTTTAGTGACTTTGCGACCCTTAAGACTAAACGATCCCTGAGAAGGGTCGCGGGTCGCTGACCCCCTTTACCTTTCTCGATTTCCTCAGGTGTTTTTTCGCCTGTTTCTGATCCCTCCGATGACACATCTGGGCCGCGATCTACCATGGAGGTTGCCGCGATTTCTTTGTTCGGCAATTTTGACATGGGAAGTTTAGGCTTGGGCGCTTTAGACTTGGACAACTCTGGCTCGGGCAACTCAGGCTTAGGCAGTTCAGGTTTGGGCAATTCAGGTTTGGGCAATTCAGGTTTGGAGGCAGTAGAGTCCTGTTGAAACTCTGGTGGTGGCCTGAATGTTCTCTTTGAAGCTGAAAATTAGGGAAAATTGAAGAACAAATAAAACAATTATTCAATTCAGGGGTGTAGGAAGTTATTCGCTTTCACATTATTGGAGGCATCCTTCGAATTATTGGAGGCAGCCCTCGTATTTTTCGAGGTTGCCTTCACATTGCTGTCTGCATAAGATTTATGGGCGCTTTACGATTTCCTTTGCATGAAGAGCGCGCTTAACCGGACCGCATTCAGCAGAAACGAACCATGGCACATTGCCACATCAGCCATTGCCAAATTTAATTGAGCAATTTAATGTTTTACATGAAAACGATCGCGCAGATTTTTGTGAAAATTTCAGTGAATTTTCAGTGTGTTTTTTACAATATTCATGCATATTTTTCCTTGAAATTTTCAGATATAATCGATTCAATTGCGTATAAAATTTTTTGAAAATGTTGAAAAATAATTTTCAGAATTTTTCCAGTAAATTCGGTTTTCATCGGAGGCAACTTGGCAACGTCTAAAGGCTCGTGCGGCGTTTTTCCCTCGCACTGCAGCACTGCCGTCGATCTGCATTGCATGGGCATGAGGTTACATCGAAGGCTGTAGATACTGTCGTGATAGCAAAAGAGCAGTAAGTGTCAATTTTTCGAAATCGAGTTTACCTCAAAATTCGTCTAATCTTTTTAGATGAAATCACCAAAATAGCTAAGACAGCGAAATTTATCTGAATTGTGTCAAAACGAGACACATAAGGAAGCCGCGAGTGCAAAAAAAATGACGTAGTTTCAGGCAAGACAGCAGTAAGTGACATTATTCCTCCAGAGAGCCAATGAATACAGAGCTCTCAAGTAAAAAGCTTCCCTCTTCTGCCAATTTCTAACCTGAAAATGTGTTTGTTGTGCCTCCAAAACGCAACCATCAAAGTATGCAGACTACAGCACTTACGGCTGTCTTGCCCAACACAAGCCTAACATGAAAATGAAATATACCCTTTTCATGTAATTGAAATTAAATCGGTGGATTTTTGATCATTTCGATTTGATCATTTTTAACGATTTCTAGGAGGCTTTCGGACGATTAGTGGCAATTTTACAAAGAACGGAGGCTTCTTCCAATAAAATTATCCGCTTAGATGCTTCTGAGCCCGTGTTCTCAAAACTTCATTTTCGCACTTACTGCTCTCATCGCTATCACGGCTTAAGGTTGTCTGGTTACTTACACCCTTTCAACCTGGCGAGTTTCGCCCTCGAGAACGTGTCTGTACTTCCTGTTGAGTCCAACGATTCCTTAGATAATAAAGGCGTTTTTTCTGAGGGCTCCTCTTTATTTCCCTCCTTCCGTTCTCCATTCCCATCAGCATTCGCCGGGGCACGGGCTGGAAAAGAGATCAAACGTAGAGAACTGAATCTTTCTAAAGTCTATTTGGGGCTGTCCATAAATTATCTGATGCGATTTTTTTATGCCCACCCGCAATGGAGATGTTGCATGTGTGAGGGATTTGCGATTTGATTGTTGATTCTTATGTAAAAGTTCGCGAGAAACACGATGGTGCTACTGGTTTTCTCTGAAATCAACTCCTAAGCTCAAAAACAGCTCTCAAGTTGAGGCCAAAATAGAGGGGATATCCCACGCTATCCTGAAAGTCCACTTCTACATCAAAACATACTCTCCATGCAAAGATAGGGAGCAAATACATTAGCGGTGATGCCGTGTTTTCAGTTTTGGAGTCCCCAAATAAAGTGGCAGCCCTGTCAATTTATTTGCTCCCTATCTTTGCATGGAGAGTTTATCTTGATGTAGAGGTGGACTCTCAGGATAGCGAGGGATATCCCCTCCATTTTGCCTCAACTTTGAGAGCTTTTTATGAGCTTAGAAGTTGATTTCATGGAAAACCAGTGGCACTATCGTGTTTCTAGCGAACTTTTACATGAGAATCAAAAGTCAAATCGCAAATTCCTCACACATGCAACATCTCCATTGTAGAGTACCTGTATAGGGAGAGTAGCGACAGATCGGTTCATGGAGGGCTTAGGGCCCAAAAGTGCAGCCACCCTTCTGAGCAACTTCTAACACACAAAATTTCACTGCCAGCCTACAGATTTCAATTCTAACCAAGATGGCTAAGAATGTACATAAATGAGCGTTCTTTCGCAAAAATAAGTAAATTTATGCAAAAAGTAAACCAAATACATGCTTTCTAAACGACGGTTCGTAACAATTGTATTTGTAAATCGCTCTGGACATTCGAAATTCATAGGTTGGCTGCCCTTTTGGGCCCTAACTTTATTCGCGGAGGCATCGGTGAAGGCCTGATGGACTTTCGGAGTTTCAGATCTGTCGCTACTCTCCCTATACAGGTACTCTACTCCATTGTCGCAAGCAATTAGCAATCGCCGGCAAATTGCAATCTATTCGTGTTGAATCAGCAAATTAAAAAGTTTTAAAGTTTAAAAAGTAGATCGGAAATAGTGATTATTATGCTTTGAATTCAAACATAGGTTATCCCCTTCTTCTTGCATGCATGGTACCAGCTAGCACACTCACGAGTTTGTGAAATGTAATCAATAATCTGCGTCGGGTTTGGTTTGGTTAAGCAACTAAATTAACTCCGCGGCAAAGGCGTAGAGTATCGCTGGATTTGAAGGCGTTCCAAGCTGAGGTTGTGCCTTGAATTTCTTCGCTAAAGAAACCTTTACTAAATTGATGTTATTGTGATTACAGTTTGACGAATTGACGAGTACGGAGCTTGCAAATTGCCGGCGATTGCCGACTGCCTGCGACACATGTAACGCCATCGTAACGCTGGACCAGACGCACCGAAAATAGTTACGTCCCATTTCCCTCGGGGAGGGGGAGGTCGAAAAAAAATTTTCTCGGTGAAATCTGGGGGAGGGCATAGCTTCCGTTCGTTGAAAAGCTTTGCATTTTAAGAAACAAGAAAAAATACAACAAAAACAAACGGGAAAGCCCAAATACGTCCGTATCAGAGAAGCGCTCAACTTTTTTCTATATGGGTGCGTTTTTAAGTTTCCGAAAAAGATGAGCACTGTTGAGACGACAGAACTCGCTCACCATTTCAACTATCAACTGTGAGACAACTACACTACCGCTAAAATAATTAATTATAGAAAAACGTTTGTCGTCCTCCATGCTTTGACGTCAGAAGCATTAAATAAAGATATCACAGATTAATCTATTCCTAATATTAGGCCCCTCAGCCATCTTATTGTTGAGCTGGTGCGCCATTCGAACGCAATGCCACCATTATACAAGAATTCTGGAAGCAGGTGGCAATCAAAAAGCGTTTCCTGTTTCTTGAGCGCTTAAAAAATTGGCATGTAAAACTTAATGCCCAGAGTTTCGAGACAACAGCACGGACAACGGAAGAATGAACAACTTGGAGATCCACACTTGTGACATAATTAAAGCGGTTAAAGAGCTAATTAATGACAAAGCACCGGGTCCTGGTGGGATTCCTGTCGAGTTGGTCAAGTACGGGACTGCCAAGCTCTTTGAGTGCCTCAGAAAACTGATGCAACAATGCATCAGGGGTGACGAGGTACCAAGGGAGTGGAAGGAGTCTTGGATCAAGGCCATCTACAAAAAGAAGGGAAGGAAGGACGACTGTAACAACTACCGGGGGCTCTCAGTGACCGGGACAATAAGCAAAGTGTACGGGAAGATACTGAAAGCGAAGATCGAGGACGAATGGCAGGATCACGAAGCAGAGGAGCAGGCTGGTTTTAGAGCTGGCAGGTCTACGATAGATCACCTCTTTGTTATTGTCCAGGTCATTGAGAAGAAAATGGCCGTAGCTCAGGAACTGCATTTAATTTTTGTGGATCTCCAGAAGGCGTATGACAGCGTGCCGTTGGTGAAACTTTGGGAGGCCTTGGAAAAATCGAATTTTAACGGGGGGTTGATTGACGCTGTTAAGCGATTTTATAAAGGGAGTTTTACCAAAGTTAAGTGCCATGGGGGGTTGTCAGCGGGATTTTATGTGACTAAGGGTTTAAAACAGGGATGTTGTTTGTCGCCAACATTATTTAAAATTTATCTCGAGTGCGTGCTAAAAGAATGGAAAAAGAAATGCTCTGGTATGGGTGTCCCCTTGGGTGATCTCGAAACTCTGTTTACTCTGTGCTTTGCTGATGACCAGGTGGTGGTTGCTCAAGATCAAGATGACGCGGAATACATGATGCGCAAGCTAGTAGAAGAGTATCGGAAGTGGGGTCTGGAAGTCAGCATATCCAAATCTGAGAAGATGACTTTTGGCGGTGATCAGCAAAGCATTGAGTTGGAGGATGGGCAGCAGATCAAAGGCTGCGAGCACTTTAAGTACTTGGGAGTGCGGTTGACCCAGGATGGAAGGACGGATCAAGCTATCAGGGAAAGGAACACCTTAGCAAGGAAGGCTATAGCGATTTTAAATGGAATCCTCTGGGATCAGCGGATTTCCAAAGATAACAAGAGGAGGATATACAACGCTGTAGTCAAAAGTATATTAACATACGGATGTGAAGTTTGGCAGCTGAAGAAACGGACACAGTAGTAGGGCGGATAAGGGGAAAAAGTTCCCAGAATCGTGCATTTCTGGAAGAAAGCATGAAACTTTCAGGATATCATCTTTACCTATAGAAGGTTCAATTTCGCAAGTGAGCCCAAAATTCTGAGGCCATGGGGGCCGGGGGGGCAGGGGGCCCTGATTTCGCTATGTTTTGCCGAATTT
Organism: Bemisia tabaci; assembly: GCF_918797505.1. Classification (NCBI taxonomy): domain Eukaryota; kingdom Metazoa; phylum Arthropoda; class Insecta; order Hemiptera; family Aleyrodidae; genus Bemisia; species Bemisia tabaci. Next base: position 37,304,008 of record NC_092802.1, on the reverse strand, counting down.
TCGCGTTGGATCATCGTGAGAACGCCGTTAACAATGTAAAATGTGATCAAAACCTGTGTAAACGTCATTAATAGGTTCTCTCAAACAGTATCCTAAAATGCTAGCACTGTCCGATCCCGGAGCACCCCTCAAAATGCCTAAAATTCAAAATGGCGCCCATAATAAGGCCTCTGGAATATCGGTATTTTCACTTGTGCATATCCTGTCATGAGAGGTATCGTTTTCCATGTAATTTTGGTCGTAGAGTTCATATTTGAAGTCAAAACAACCTCCCCGGTCAAAATTGGTGCCCCCAATCCAAGATGGCGTCCAGATTTGAAAGGCAGGAGGGTGCATTTTTTAAACTTTTACGCGATAAGGCAAGTGATATGTCATTTCCTATGTAATTTTGGTCGTAGATTTCATTACTGAAGTCAAAACAGTCCTCCGGTCAAAATTGGTGCCTCAAATCCAAGATGGTGGCCAAATTTTAAAGGCAGGAGGGTGCATTTTTTCAAATTTTTACGTGATAAGGCAAGTGATATGTCATTTCCTATGTAATTTTGGTCGTACATTTCATTATTGAAGTCAAAAAAGCCCCCCGGTCAAAATTGGTGCCCGAAGTCTAAGATGTCGGCCAAATTTGAAAGGCAGGAGTGTGAATTTTTATGAGAAAAATAATCACGTGAGATGACAAGAGAGGTAGGTATCAATTCATACGCATTTTTAGTCAACAAAACGAATCTAAATGAAATGTAAAAAAAAATCTTTTACACAAAAATGATACGAGATAATTAAGAGGGTGATCAGTTTGGCCGTCCACGGTAGGAATGATGTTAACAGGAGCATCTATAATGAGCTATTTTATTCATTTTTAAGCCCATATAATTTCTCAATAAAGATAAGGACATTTCACGCGACGCACCTGCCGTACCCACTCCAGTCAGTATAGGAGAAAATCCTAATCAACACATGCTGATTCACATTCCCAGCGAGGCTCTTCAGGATCTTCCTCCTACGGTTCTGTAAGTTTTTACAGTTGGAGTCTTCAGAACTTCTGCATGAGTCTAAGAACGAAAAGATTATTTTCTTGGTGGTACAGCATGGTGTCACTCCCTTTCTTACAATTACACCGGATAATTTTAAGCGGGGATTCCGGAAGCTGGAGGCAAGTCACTTAAAATAGGATGAAGCTCCTTGTTTTTATTCATCCATCCCCAAAGACAAGCATCCAGATCACTTCATCCCATCCACAGTTGAGTATAAAAGTAGCTCCTAAATTAATGTTACCTACTTCATTGCTGATGATATCGAGGGTAATTTCTCTAATTGAATGAAGACTTTGAAAGCTGGAAATTTTTCCTTCGATATATGATGACGGAGGTCTTCGGAAGTCACATTTTTTTGGCTACCATTGAGGAGTAATATTTCGACGGTGAAACAGCAAAAGTGCGTATCTTGGTTGCAGGATTTCAAAATATTCGCTCCTATTTTATTTTTTGAAAGGGGACCAAACCAACATCATGGCTTGACATTTTTACAGAATATTCCTCACATAGAGAGTGAAAACAAGCAAAGTTTTCAAGAAATGACTCCAGTATTTTTTAATGAAGAAACGTAAGTATGACAAGAAGTCTGCTACACCGCAAACCGAAATAGTATTTAAGCAGTTTCACCATCGATTTACTCTTTTCCAGCTCTTTGTATCCGTTCATGGTTTTGATTAGGTTCCAAGAACCTTTCTTTAGATTCTTGCAGGTAAGGATCACATAAAAGCGTACAGAATAAAGTTGCTGTTCCTATTTTATGGATGTGAGGGGTTGAATGGCAACCAGTAAACGCATGCAAGAACAGCTATCATCTCGGATTTTGCGCGTTCAACATCACTACAACGCAAAGAAACATTGGTGTCTGCTCATCAATTTGATGGAACATAGGTTTGTGCAATGGATTCGTAAGTATGCTTAGGCTCTGTCCACACGAGCGCGGTTCGAGGAACTTATTCGACGAACTGCTCAGTTCCCAGAACTTATTCCTTGAAACGAGGGATGCTGTCCACACGAGTTCGCCCGAACTGAAACCGGAACTTCAATAAAACTATACAATTATCGCAAAATAATAGATTATTACGGCCGCCAAAGTAACAAAAATAAATGTCAAGAAGACATGTCACGGACGTAAAAAAACAAAAACAAACAAATTCACATCAAAAGAAACATATATAGAAGCTCGGAGTATGGGGGAAGTTCCGGGATTTGGAGGAATAAGTTTTTAGCTCAGCTAAAACTTGTTCCGGGAACAAGTTCCTCGGAATAAGTTCCGCGAACCGCGTTCGTGTGGACAAGGCCCTATGCTTCGATCGCACTCGATGGAGTAGAGACCCACCAACTGAAACCGACTGAAAGTTTTCTAAATTATTTTCGGTACTTATTAATTGTTCATCCTCTGAGTCTAGGGCATCTGAAATTGAGTTCAGAGTTTTTGTGCAGTAACCAACAAGACACCTCACTATTAGAGGCTCATCATTTTTCACTTGTCAGCCATGATGGCAATCATCTTGATTATCTCGATTCATTTTTGTGTAAAAGATTTTTTTTACATTTCATTTAGATTCGTTTTGTTGACTAAAAATTCGTATGAATTGATACCTACCTCTCTTGTCATCTCACGTGATTATTTTTCTCATAAAAATTCACACTCCTGCCTTTCAAATTTGGCCGACATCTTAGACTTCGGGCACCAATTTTGACCGGGGGGCTTTTTTGACTTCAATAATGAAATGTACGACCAAAATTACATAGGAAATGACATATCACTTGCCTTATCACGTAAAAATTTGAAAAAATGCACCCTCCTGCCTTTAAAATTTGGCCACCATCTTGGATTTGAGGCACCAATTTTGACCGGAGGACTGTTTTGACTTCAGTAATGAAATCTACGACCAAAATTACATAGGAAATGACATATCACTTGCCTTATCGCGTAAAAGTTTAAAAAATGCACCCTCCTGCCTTTCAAATCTGGACGCCATCTTGGATTGGGGGCACCAATTTTGACCGGGGAGGTTGTTTTGACTTCAAATATGAACTCTACGACCAAAATTACATGGAAAACGATACCTCTCATGACAGGATATGCACAAGTGAAAATACCGATATTCCAGAGGCCTTATTATGGGCGCCATTTTGAATTTTAGGCATTTTGAGGGGTGCTCCGGGATCGGACAGTGCTAGCATTTTAGGATACTGTTTGAGAGAACCTATTAATGACGTTTACACAGGTTTTGATCACATTTTACATTGTTAACGGCGTTCTCACGATGATCCAACGCGAAAATTCGGCAAAACATAGCGAAATCAGGGCCCCCTGCCCCCCCGGCCCCCATGGCCTCAGAATTTTGGGCTCACTTGCGAAATTGAACCTTCTATAGGTAAAGATGATATCCTGAAAGTTTCATGCTTTCTTCCAGAAATGCACGATTGTTATGCTTATCCGCCCTACTACAGGATATGCTAAGAGCAACGGAGATGGATTTCTGGAGAAGGTCAGCAGGAATTTCTAGGAGAGATCGGGTCCGTAATGATAGAGTGCGTCAGATAATGGAAGTCGAAAATGACATCGTGTTCGACGTCATGACCAAACAACTTGTTTGGTATGGTCATGTCAATAGGATGACGGAAGAGAGGCTGCCAAAAAAGATGCTTGATTGGGTTCCTCCTGGGAGGAGACGTAGGGGACGCCCAGTGAGAGGTTGGCGACAGGGGGTGTTAAATGAGATAAGAGATTGTCAACTCCCTGATGACCTGTGGGAAGACCGAGCTTTGTGGCGATTAGGCGTCGCACAGCGCCAAAGAGCGCTATAAAAGCGACTCATATATATATAAACTTAATAAGAGAAAAGTTTAAATCAAATATGCGAGGACCGTCACGTAAAGCTATGAGCTTGACACCCGCCCAGGCTCTTACCCCAAGTCACGCTCGCTCACAAAATTTTGAGGGCCCGTCCAACCCCTAGGGCGTTATTTAATTTATGGACAGCACCTCTGATTAGGGTACCAGAGGTGGATCCAGCAATTTGGCAACACCGGATTCCGTCCATTCAAACCTATTTGAAATAATCGATTCCTGTCGAAGTACCTGGCCACTCCAATAATCGATACATTTCCATGAGTTCAAATGGAGGAAAACAATGTTGCCAATTTGCTGGATCCGCCGATGTAGGGTAACGACTGTCGCAAAAGTTTACAACTTCCTCATTAACTTTCTAATTAGAGTCACTCTCGTTGTAAAATGGACGTATTTATGCTGAAAGGAACTATAAGCATAAGGTTTACGTGAGACATAGTTCCTTTTAGCATAAATACGTCCAAATAAAATGAAGCTGTAAACGGGAAAATCATTGGGGTCACATCGGTGGCTATGGGTAGGTAGCTTCATTGTTGCCAGATAGTGCTCAAAGTCAGCACTTTTCCCCCATTTAAAACCATATAAAATATTCAGGTTTTATAGTTCAGTCTGAGATCTTGTGGTAGGTTCTGTATAACTACTTACGGTAGCCTGCTTTGCTTCTGGCGGGCTTCGAGAAAATATTTTCAGTTTCTTTCGGTTTCGAGTCTGTGTCTGTACTTCCTGTCGCCTGTTTCGATAATAGAGGCGTCGTTGAGCCCTCTGAGGAGGCGTCTGCATCCCTATTACTGCTCCATCCAAGCCCACCAGCGTTCGCCGACTGAATATTGGCTGGAAAAGTGATCAAATGGGGGAAAAGTAATCTTCAAAAGTCCAACCGTACAGGGTATAGGTTGCTGCAAAAATGTGTAAGTTTTTGCTCGTGTTATTTTGCCATTCTAAGGGAGAATGCCATAAGAACAATCGAATGTTGCCACATTTCCAGCGATAAAATAGTTATTTTTAACCCTTACCTATGCCTAATCAAAGGGTCAAATCGACGCGAGGATGCTGAGCCCGCAGATTTTCTGGGACCGGTACAATGAGCCTTATCAGATATAGGTATATAAATATATCCTAAAAAAGAATCCGGTATTAAATTGATATAAAGAAAAAACGCTCGTGAGTACACAGTGGAAGATAGGAGAGACGTATTCGGGCCTCGTGTTTTAACTTTTCTCCCAAATCTGAGTGACACCTTGTTGGCAGCGTAGAGTGAAGCATCGCGAGTTTACGTCTCACACCATCGCGCCTTCAATTTTGCAGATGCCACACAGACATCCATCAAGTACGAATAGTTGTATCTCTGCGCCGTCATCAACGCGCGTCTTATCCCTGGCTCTATTTCCAAATTGTGTTTGTTCCCGTTTGGATTATATGTGAGGGTGCTTCATAGGCAACTAGGTTCCTGGCTGTGTACGCAACACAGCTAATGATTTTAGAGACGCATTCGGGCCTCTTGTTTTAACTTCTCTCCCGAATTTGAGCGCCACCTCATTGGCTGCGTAGAGCGGAGCATTGCGAGTCTACGTCACACACCATCGCGCCTTCAATTTTGCAGATGCCACACGGACATCCATCAAGTACGAATAGTTGTATCTCTGCGCCGTCATCAACACGCGTCCTATCCCTGGCTTAATTGAAATAGCCTTCATGCACGCTGGCCTTTCCGATTTCCGTTAACATTTTTGCAGTCATGAATGCATAGCTTAAGTGCGCTTTAGCTAGAATTGTATTTAGCAAATGGGTGGTTTTAATACGAGGATTAAAAATAAAGAAGTGGTACGGAATAAAACAAAAGAATATGAACTATGCAAAACGATAATCCGGGTATCGGAACTTGGCTGATTTGAAAACGCCTTCAAATGCGGCGTGATACCTCACGCATTCCGGAGAGTTCAAATAGTTGTATCATTGCGCCTTAGAAATGTAACGGAAGATTACAATTATTTCCATATTGTGTTCGTTTCCCTTCGTCTTGTTTGTAAGGGTGCTCCATAGTACCGTGCTAAGGAAGAGCGCCGTATGAACATATGAAAGTCGCCAAATTTCTTTCGATAAAATGTGTATTTTTTGGGAAAGTTATAAAATATTTATCCTTGAAATTTTGAGGAACTTTATTTAAAATTGCAAACAACATTATCCAAAAATTGGAAAAAAAATATTCTTAAGTTTGCCACGAAATTCGTGTTTTATGAATGGAAATTTGGCAACGCCTAAGGATTCATACGGTGTTTTTCCTCAGTACGGCAGATATGTGGCCTACACCGGACACACCCGGTAATAAAACCTAAAGATTATCATGAGCTAAAATAAGATATTTATGGAAAAAAATGAAATATTTTCATCCTCATTCCTACAGTCAGCTAGTGCTTAAGTAATAAACCATCAAGTAATAAGGTAGTAAGCATATACCGAAGCTTATTGATTTCTGAAATAAAAATTTCATGTCTGTCTAATCTTCCTCATCTTATTTATCTATACCCTTCATAGAGATATCTTACCTGAGTTGATGATAATTGAAACGACAGACAGTAGGAAAATGAGGCACCAATCTCGGCACATTTTTCAGCTGAAATGGAGGTACTTTTCCCCGCTTTTTGAACACTCGCTCGGTGACCTTTCGTCATAAACATTTGTTCAAATTCGCCTATTTACACTTTTCAATAGACTGATTGAGTGGCTGCGGCATGGTTCAGTTGTAAACAAAAATATGGCCTTGTCTATGAATGGTGATGAAGTGAGTCTAAAGTGCTCCTCGCAATCGAAAATGTTTTATGAGTCCTTAATTCATTTATGACCTGTCAATAATTAAACTCTAATGAATTAACGCAATTAACTGAATTAACTCCCACAGAATTTGTACATGCATGAGGTTATGTATGTTCTTTGATTTGGTGTGAACAACCAATGACTTTGCCGCTAAATCAGTCTATTGCATGTTTCTACCACACACATTATGACACACACACATTCATTTTAAGAAAAAAAAGGGGGGGGGGTGAAGTTTGACCTTGACATTCATCGTTTGCAGCTGTATTCATTCATACCAGCTTCAACTAATACACGGTGACACCCTCTTCTGACGTGCTTAGGAAAAAACCCGTATGGGCAACCGGATGATGCCAAATTTCTCCTCATGAAACATTCATTTTTGTGGACTCCTGTTAAATTGTTATAAAATCTTCAGGTTCTGTAGATTCAATGGAGATGTTGCATGTGTGAGGAATTTGCGATTTGACTATTGATTCTCATGTAAAAGTTCGCGAGAAACACGATAGTGCCACTGGTTTTCCATGAAATCAACTCCTAAGCTAATAAAAAGCTCTCAAAGTTGAGGCAAAATGGAGGGGATATCCCTCGCTATCCTGAGAGTCCACCTCTACATCAAGACAAACTCTCCATGCAAAGATAGGGTGCAAATAGATTGACAGGGCTGCCACTTTATTTGGGGACTCCAAAACTGAAAACAGGCATCACTGCTAATGTATTTGCTCCCTATCTTTGCATGGAGAGTTTGTTTTGATGTAGAGGTGGGCTCTCAGGGTAGGGTGGGATATCCCTCCATTTTGGCCTTAACTTGAGAGCTTTTTTTGAGCTTGGGAGTTGATTTCAGAAAAAACCAGTAGCATCACCGTGTTTCTCGCAAACTTTTACATAAGAATCAATGGTCAAATCGCAAATCCCTCTCACATGCAACATCTCCGTTGTTATGAAATCTTCAGGTTCTGTAGATTCAATTGCGGATGAAACTCTCCAAAAATTTAGGGGGAAAATACACAAAAGTCTCCATGAAAATTCGTATTTTACCTGATTAAAGTTTGCAATGCTTGAAAGCTCTTACGGCATTTTTCCTTAGCACGGCAGCCTTGCCCTTGGGAGCCCGCCGCACACTGGATCGAGTCAATGAGGGAGGTCGGACAAAACTTGGAAAATTTAAAAGCTCATAATTCTGTTCACACAAAATTTTGAGGTTTTAAAAGTGGCTCCATTGGTTTCCTGGTGAAATTTCTTTTAACAGGCATCCATACAACGTCAAAATTTGGCGAATTAAACATCAAAATTTGCAGTTTTAGTAAACAATTTCATGTCCGACCTCGCTAATTGACTCGATCCACTGTGGGGCGGCCGGCCAGCACAGAACGCGCATTGGCGCCTACAAACCTAAGGGGATACTTCAAGCATTACGCAATGCGTGAAGTATCCCTCTAGGTTTGTAGGCGCCAGTGCGCGCTACGCACTTTTAGCACGGACGGAATTCGGGATTGTCCGACCTCTCTAACCGACTTGATCCTCTGTGCGGCGCGGCGGTTAAGTCACGTGTACAACCTAGTTAACATTTGCTTATTATTTCGTTACTCTCTGAAGAAGTATAAAAAGTTTAAGAGAACTAACTATTCACGAATAAGGGGAAAAGAAGAAGACGAAAGGAAAAAACAAGACGACGGTTCCAACGTTAAGACGTTGGAGAGTGTTCACCGTAGCACCTCGTCAATATGTAAAAGTGGTTTTGCTTGGACGGAAGAGAGCGCTGCAAGACTTGGAGTGTGCCTTGGAATAAAGAAAAACAAAGCTTGTCCATAGCAGAGGAAAAATAATATTTAGTAGATTTCTTAGCAACACCATTACCAATTATAGATTTTTGGATTCAGCAAAGGTGTTGGATTTGGATAATTGATAAGGCACTACTTACTGAAACTCTTGATTTAATCGAATTTTTGTTTGAATCGAGAGCCAAACCTCTTAATTAAAGCGGATTTCATTTTGATTCAAGCAAAGATCCAATTGAATCAAGAGTATTTTTTCTTGCCAAATTGTTTGATAATCTGGACTCTAGATCCAAGAGTCTTTTTTCCAGCGGCGATTTCCGTATAAAGTAAAGGCGTTTTATGAAAACATTCTTGAATATTTCACTTCAAAAATCTTTAATACAGAAATGCGTTTATTTAAAAAAAAAATGTATTTCATGTACATTATCGGTTTCTTTTTTAAAGCGCCCTATACTGATAGGGAGAGCGTTCACAATATGAGATCATGGCTTCTCCAGTTCCTTTTCCCAGCCTCTTACTCTGACCAGTCGTCCTTTTCAGTCGGAAACGAATTTTGACGCGGGGGGTACGATATGTCGCCCCTTTTGGATCTCGTTAAACCATCGCCGGATTTCGCTTCATAATCGCGCCATGAATTTGTGTTTGATGACGGGTACGATCCATTTTGGGTGGGACACGCAGACAATCCATTTTGGGGAGGGTGCGAGGACGATCCATTTTGGGGAGGATGCGAGGACGATCCGTTTTGGGGAGGATACAAATCCCCTCTGAAAGACGATGAGCGGCGCCTGGGTGATTTTTTCCGATCGGATTTCTTTTGGTCATTCTTCGCGGATGATTCAGTGTCGGATGATTCTTCGTTCCGACCCCTCGCTTTTTTTATCCACTTGCCCAAGCTCATCCCGCCGAATCGGCCTCCGATAGACCCGTTCCTCTCGTACATATCGGAAGAACTAGACCCAGACCTCGACCTGCTTAAATCCGAGGGAGTTTTCGCCAGTCCCTCAAGCTTTGCTTCATCCAAACTTTCACCGAAGTTCTTCCGAGATCTGAATTTTCCCGACCTGGACAAGGTTGGGACGAGTTTACGGCTGGCGTTTATTATACGGCCGCTAAGTGTTGCTTTCGGTGAACCAGTCGGTGAATTGGTCGCTGAATCTTTGGAGGATGTCCTCGACACGTAACTTCCTCTGCGACTCCTCCGTGAGCTTCGGTTGCTGTCCGTCCGTTGGGTCGTTGCCATTTGGGACGATTCCACGCTCTGACCCTTATCCGTGGAGACCGACCGGACCAGCCCTTCTGGTTCCATCTTCAGCCCATTGTCGTCAAGTCTGGTAGGAGTTCTGCTCGAGACACTCACGACTGTGATAACCTATGAAAATGTGGTTGGTAAATTAAAGAGGGGGTGTTAAATGGACGTATTCCTATCAAACGGAACTAAGCGCCATCGGGTGAGGAAGGGAAAGGGGGGCTTGGATTGGCGGGTGTTGCAGATCGCACTGAAATAAAAAATCTCGGTGTATTTACTAAGAAAAGGGTAAAATTACCAAGAATTCAGGGTTCTATTTGATCCCGGTTTTTTCTTGGTAAAATTGCCATTTATGCATGGAATTGGTAATTTTACCGAGAAATCTTGGTAAAATAATTGAACTTTCTCGGTGATTTTACTGGATCTCGGTAAAAACGCCAATATTTGTTATCGACTGTGGTAGAATTACCATTCACCAATAAAAGTGGTATTCTTACCTGAAAAAACAGTAAAAATACCGATTGTTAGGTAGGCTTACCAGTCTGTCTCGGTAAAATTATCAATAATTGGTAAAAAAAAATGAGATGGTAAAGGTACCAACGGACCCTGGTAAAAACGCCGAGAATTTTTTTTTAGTGTATCTAGCGTTCCTTTGGGCCGAGTTCCATGATCTTTGCTGCTATCGATAGACGGACTACATTTTGCGATTAGAAGCTACAGTTTCTGGTTCATCGGTACAAACACTTATGTGCATAAGGAATTTTAATGGTACGTGCATTGTTTCTAAATTGGAACAGAAATTTTAGCTCCTAAAAGGACCACTAGACAAGACGAGGTACAAATTTAAGCATTCTGATCCATGTTTTTGACTAAAATTTTACGTAAAACATGATTCTTGCATCGAAAATTACAGAAATCGACTCCTAATTATGATATTAACGTTTTTATCCCACACTCATTACGAAAAATAAAATTACCCGGTCACAAGAAACTCGATACTCTACGTGGGTGCAATCTCGTACTACACCGGTTTCGGCAGACTTCTCAATCGAGCATTGTTCATTTTCCACCCTTTATTGTTCAAAGTGTAAATAATTTGCTACATCTGAGCCAAAGCATTAAGATTGAGATTGTCATATTTTTGTAACGCCGAGACTGGGACGGCAACGTTTACTTTGCGATCTGACGTACGTAGATCATTGTGTTTTCAGGAGCGGGAAGTTTGAGTTCACGCGTCAAGAAACATTAAATATCTTGGTCAGGAGTCAATTTCAGTAATTTCCGTTGCACGACTAGTGTTCTACGTTAAGTTTTGATTATGCACTATGTATCAGAATGCTTAACTTGGTACCTTGCCATTTATTATTTTCTAACTTCGGGACACGTGCAAATGCACTGGAAAAAAAAAACACTCATTGGATCTAGAGTCCAGACTCTTGAAAACATTGACAAGAAAAAATACTCTTGATTCAATCGGATTTTTGCTTGAATCAGAATGAAATCCGCTTAAATTCAGAAGCTTGGTTCTTGATTTAAGCTAGATTCTGATTGAATCAAGAGTACCTTTTCTTGTCGATTTTAAGAGTCTGTACTCTAAATCCAATGTATTTTTTTTTCCCAGTGTGATTACTTCCTAAGGATGTTCTTTGCGCCAAATCATACAAAATTAACTATCCTACTAGCTATAGCATAATTATCTCACTTCCTAGTGTTTTCGTAATCTAAAATAATTTGACTGCTATCAGTCATATATTTTAATTTTGCCTCTGCTGAACAGTATCCAATAAGTATTAGTTCTCCTGATGTCGACCTTTACATCCATCACATGGTGTCTGGTGGATGCTGTAAAGTAGAGACAATATATATTTTAAAAATTGTAAATAGTACCTATTTATTAAATCTAATTATGCTAGAGTCCAGCGACTCATTCACCTAAATTTTGAATCTACTTTTTAAATTATTGTAAAAACACATTTTACTTAGTAGTCTTGTTATCATAATAAAAGTTAAAAAAAAGAAAAGAAAAAAAAAAGTGTTTTCGATCAGCGGGTCTTTCCTCTGGCTCTATCACGTGTGATACGGCAAAAATAACTCGGGTTTTTCAAGCTGGATTTCGAAAAGTAAGAGTTTTTACACACTCACCGTGAGAAGTAATATCGTTCGAGACACTAGATTCGGCATGATATTCCATACTACTGGACGTCAACCCACGATAGACATGTTTTCAGACAAGTGCGATGTCATTTTGGTTTTTTTATTTTTTTTAAGGATGAGAGGCAAACGCAGTGATTACGATAGTTTTACTTCATTGAGGAAAGAGATGCGTGAAATAGACACACGTTCAATTTTAAAATAATTTACAAGTGCTGATGAGTATACCGAGTTGCCACCAAGTGCACATGATCGCGACAACATTCCCTATCATATAAAACGAATATTCGTAGTGATAACCTCGGTTTTCGGTGGAAAATGCAATTAATTTTTTTCCAGACGGAGTGGAGTGTTGGTGATTTTGCCAACTTGTCTTGCTTTAGTAGAGGCCAGAAATTTTTATTACCGAAGGAAATAGCTCATCCGAGGACAGCTTTCCCTGGAAAACATGATTTTTACTGCAACCCTATCAGGATGAGAAGTACGGCTCAGTAAAATCAACGACACTCCGTCTGAACGTCTCTTGCGTCGAACCGTGATCGGTTCGTGGTAATTTTTTTCTGCTTCTAATCCAATCAGACGACGGTTGAACTGCAAAAATGCGTATCTCTGTTGCGGTGTTTGAGCCTTTTTGACGCGGTTGCTTTCGTGGTGAAAGAGCACCACTATAAAAAAGAAAATCCCTGTCGAATTTTGGGTGGGGGGGGGGGGGGCAGTCGCCTGAACTCACTGCAAATAGGCGCCAAGATGCTATTAGAGAAAACAAGGAGATGGGCTCCTAACCTAAAGATTACTACGCGGCCTAACCAAAGACATAAAGATGGAGTGCTCGTATCTAAAAGCACGGGCGAGAAGTGAAGCCATTCTGGCGCTATGAATCCATGCGCGGGAAACGATTTGATTTGAACTTGTCCTCTTCATTTTTCCATATTTCTTCTTCGAATCTCATTTTAAATGCCTAAAACGAACAGATAAATATACAGTTGGGATTGTGAATTTTTATAAAAAAACCTATTTTGGCTTGGTAACAAGCAGGAACCCTACAGGAATCTCAGATGAGGTTGCTGTGAATCAATGCGCGGGAAACGAATTTGATTCAAATTTGTCCTCTTGATTTTTCCACATTTCTTCTTCTTATCTCGTTTTATTCGCCTAAAACGAACAAATAAATAAAGTTGGGATTGTGAATTTTTATAATGATCCTATTTCGGCCTGGTAACAAGAAGGAATCTTACAGGAATCTCGGAAAAGTAAGTTTTTCTCAGTTCTCTAACCATTAGGAGAGCTGGCTTCATTTTCTTCTTCTAGCGCTCCGTCCGGCCTAACACACAAAAGACACTGTGAACTCACGAGATCAATTCTTTAAAAATCTGAAGAAAGTTAGCTTATCTAGATGTAGGCTATGGACCCATAGCCTCAAGAATTAGGAAAATCGGCTCCAAAGAACTAAAGCACGAACTGGATTACACTTCGCAATAAGGAACCGCATCTCTGGCTCTCCCATAAAAGCACATATCTGCATAGGGAAACCAAAGCCATGTATGTTGTTTCTAAAATGGACCATAAATATCGGTTCCTTATTGCGAAATGTAATCCGAGTTGTGACAAAAAATTAAGATTGGGGGTCGGGGAGCCTTTTAACACGATGAGAAAGAATACTTAAAAAAGTGAAAAAAATTGTACATATCACATTAGCACAGCTCCCAAGTTCCAAAAACTGAGATAAAAAGCATGAATATTATGAAGCTGTTCTTTTCTATGTGTATGACATACGAAGTAGGAAAGTTAAAGAGGAAAAAAACTTGTGTACTTTCCGCGCGTGTGCAGGGTTACCGACGATCTGGAAAAGCGAGAAAGTCAGGGAAGTTGCGGCGACTGAGAAAATTCAGAGAAAATCTGGGAACTCACTTCATTTAGCGTTCAGCAGAAGCAAGTGTAATTAAAACGAAACAAAAGAACAAAGCGAAAAAACGAAGTGGAAGTTTTATTCGAATGTCAGGGAATCCAAAAATTTCGGAGTCAGGGAAAAGCAAAATCAGTCAGGGAATTTAAAGATAAAGAAATTATGACAATCCTGTCGGTGCCTGACGTCATTGTGCACTAAACGGACGGAAACAATTTCAGCACACCTCATGATGACGTGAGTGGAATATTGCGTTCGAATTCCTGCCAGAAAAAGTCATTAAAAATTAATTTGTCTCCAGTTTAAATTTAGAAAAAACTGCGTACTTACGTTCTCGTTTCGCCCTCAAGTCATGCATCCCACTTCGATGTTTTCAGAAATACGAGATAAAAGTTGGCAAACGGACCAACGGTTTCGACGAATAGTATGTGTCCACGTGTAAATCCTTCGTTACCCAAGTGGCATTTCTGAACGGAAAACTCTCTATACATTGCAATTTTACCAACATCAACATCTGAGCGATTATCCTCGATCTTATCGCGATAAAGTAGCGCTTTTATAGCTCGACAATTTATCGCGATATTTTCTAAATAAAAATCGTGATAAATGGCAAATTAATCTCGATTTTATCGACAAAAATTGATCACGATTTTATCAAACTGAAGATTGCGATGTGTAGCGATTTAATCGCCATGTATCGCAATTTTTAATGGGATAAGATCTCGATATATTGCCGCCGGTATGATCGCGATAACCAACCGGTAAAATCGCTATTTATTGCGATCACCGCTACTTGCGTGAGAGTATTTTCTAAAAATCTCGTGCTAAAATATCCACGTGCTTTAAAACAACTTGTGACGTAAGAGCGGATAAATTTTGACACGCCGCAAACAAAAGACGTGTGGTTTCAGTTGCTTGATGCACTGTTAAAACTAACAAGGTGGTAAAACACTGCTGGGTCCACACTTTTTCGCGGGGAAAGCAAGGCCAAAAAATTCCGAAAATGTCAATCAGAGTGAAAAATTTGGCCTTGCTTTCCTCGCAAAATTGTACACTCCTTCACCACGCTGTTGTTACATATAGTTCGGGCCACATTTTCAGTGTTTTTTCCTAGTTGGAAATAACTATTTCAACGGCGAAAATACCAAACTAAGTATGTCGGTTTGTGACGTTGCAGACTTCCTGTCATATTTTATTTTTTAAACGGAAAACTACTCAACTTCAATTCTTGAAAACTTCCGTGATTTTCCTTCCCTGTCCGAAGAAAACTCTGCGAAAACTTTAACCGCCGATATTTTGTTCCCATATCGAAAACAAGTTCAGTCAAGTGACTTGTAGATCGAATCGAATGAGACGTTTACGCAGGCCGTTCATGTGCGCGTAACGCTGAATTTCGGATTTTGCGCCCCTCCTCCCCTTGTAACGCTTTTGTTAACGCAGGTTCCTATCCTTTACATTGAAAAAACCAATTTGCGTAACGCTCTCCTTCCCCACTCCGCTAGAGCGTTACGTATTTTATGAACGATCCGTTTGGGACAATTAAAGTAATTTAGAGTATTTAGACCCATACACTGGAAAAAAAAACACATTGGATCTAGAGTCCAGACTCTTAAAACATCGGCAATTAAAATACTCTTGATTCAATCAGATTTAGCTTAATCAAGAACCAAGCCTCTTAATTGAGCGATATCCTTTTGATATAAGCGTTAAATCTGCATGAATCAAGAGTCCTTTTCTTGTCAATGTTTTCAAGAGTCTGGACTCTAGATCCAATGTTTTTGAGTATTTTATACCATGTATGGACTAATAGTTGAAGTGACTCGATAGAAGTGTCGAAGTTGAATCGATCATATCCTTCATACGAGAACTAAATATTAGCATAAACAGCGTAAGTTCGTATTCCTTGAATTACTCAATCACCGCGTATCTGCCGACAAGTTCTTATGGACACTTACGCGTAGTTTCCAAAAAACAGTTCAAGGTCGAAACTAGGCATTCTTCCATCAGCTTTCTTTTTGCATTATGCCATCCACCTGTGCCATCAGTTGCCGTATGCAGATCAGATAGGCGCTTTCAACGGATGACCCAGAAATAGCGAGTCATTTTTGCCAAATGTATAGTCCATTTCTGCCGCGCTACGGAAGAAACGCCGTATGAACATTCGGGAGTTGCCAAATTTCCTTCGATAAAATGTTTATTTTTTAGGAAAATTATGAATATTCTTCCTTGAAATTTTCAGACGTTTTAGATCAAATTACAAAAAAAATTATCTGCGAAATTGGTAGACAAAGATTGAAAAAATTTCATGAAAATTGGTGATTTTCCAGAGGAAATTTGGCAACGCCTAAAGGCTCATACGGTGTTTTTCCTTAGCACGGCGAGATTTGCTATGCAAATGAGTCTAATGATATTGAGTGGCTGAGTACATACGGTCACAACTTTTCTGTTGCGGAGGTGGAGATGGGGGGGGAGGCGGTTACTAGCTTTATGCCCCCGAAGGTAATATTGGCCGATAACGGTAATTTTTGCACGTGTGCCAAGATAAGTGTTATCAGTTCACCCTCTCCACCGCTACAGCGGTGAATAGTTTTGGCAATTATAAGTGCGTCGTTGGAGTCTCAAAAATAAAATTTATATTTTGCTACTATTTGGTTGAGAAGTTTTCTCCTTTTCCGTACCTAAGTAAAAATTATCGAGAGCAGGCTCAACACAATACTAACCGTAAGACGATATGTAGTTGCCATAACTGCTTAATTGGGAGGTTGTCCCCCCCCCTCCCCCGCACGTTTGGGTACTTAAGCCCGTCAATAAAATGTTTGATAAACACATGATATGATAGTACGATGAACTTACATTTCTGATCGGACTGGTGTGCCAAAATTTGCTCTCTAATTGCTCCAACGCTCTTATAAATCAAGCAACGTACATTGTGTCACCGATAGTGCGAGCAGTAGTGTTTGATTTGTAATAATTAAAGATAAATATTTAATGCTAGTGGGTATATGGCGAGTTTCAGTTATTCGGTTAATAAAGTGTGAAGTGATCCATGTGAATGTCAATCGGTTTGGATAATCAAAGTTTCATTTTCAGTTTGAGATCTGGTGATTTTTTGTTTTCGAAATAAGTAGAAATTGAGAAAGGCTCTTGTGACAGAGTCGAAAAGAATGTGCTTAAAGGTATAAAAATTCTAACCCGATTTGTCAAGACTATCGATTTTGAATTTTCGATGCCCAACACTTTCTAATGCTTTCAAAAACATAGGTTCAAAGTATCAAGCTATAGTTCAAACTTTTAATTATGTTACAGAACTGTGTGTAAACTGCTGTTTTCAAAGCTGGCAACACTGCACAGCTTTTTTTCCGACTATTCCGTTTCTGGTTTTCAAGCTTTCAATTGCTGTCGAAGAGTCAATTTTTGGGTATACTTTGCACCGAATGATGGAAAATTATACCCCTCCCCCTAAGATGTAGTTCTCTGTTTCCTCTGTTCCCTCGTGAGAATATATTTTATTCTATTATATTAAATTCAAAGCTACGACTGACTTCATTTATCATTTAATTAAAACGTAAGACAATGATTTTCAATTCTTTCTTTATCTTTAAGATAGATTAATAAAATAAAACGTAATAATTGCGCTGAGTGAAGTGTTTGTAATTTTGAGGAAAACAGGTTTAGATTAGATTAAGTGATCGGAGGCGTTATAGCTCTGAGCATCTTTCAAATCAGTGATGTCGGACGAAAAATTGAGCTCTGATACTACTTTTTACAAGTCATACTTAATTTAATAGATTACAGCTGTCATGTCAATCATCAATATTTTAATTTTTCCAAAATGTCAGTTGATTTGCATACTGCAAGCTGAACTCAAGTCCCTGGACAGTGGACACACATGCAAATAAATTAGGTCTAAATGAAGATTTTAAGAAGTCAAAACATATGAACACCCCCGTTCCCCCCCCCCCCCCAAGACATTAATACTATTTGGACCGCGTTCAGCAGAAAGGAACCAAATCACATCAGCTACTGCCAAATTTAATTGGGCAAATGAATTTGTATATATGAGAACGGTTGTGCAGATTTTTGTGCAAATATTAGTGAACTTTTTCATAGAGCGAAACGAATGTCTTAAATTTTCAAAGAAATCTGCGCATGAGTTCTCTTGTATAGAAAATTAAATCGCTCATTTAAAGGCAATAGCGAATGTGGCTTGGTTCCTCTCTCCTAGACGCACGCGGGTAATGTAGCATCGCGTCCATGATATTGGACTCCAAGATCACCTAAATAATGTTCGGTTGCTCATCACGTCCAAGATCTTTGACTCCTGCATGCTCACTTTAATGAGGGATAATTTTTTTTTAGAAAAATCGAAGTGAGCATAGCGTCCAAAATTGTGGGATGCAAGTATTCTCTGACAACACACGAGCATACGGTCCAAAAATTTATTAAGACAATTTGTGTGAAATAAAGACGAAAAAATGTGTTTTCGGAAAAAATTGGTTAGGTTATGTTAGGTTTGGTTAGTTCCAGTTAAAGTAGATAGGAGCACTGGAAAAAAAACACATTGGATCTAAAGTCCAGACTCTTAAAAACATCGACAAGAAAAAGTACTCTTGATTCAATCAGAATCTAGCTTAAATCAAGAACCAAGCTTTTTAATTTAAGCGGATTTCGTTTTGATTCAAGCAAAAATCCGATTGAATCAAGAGTATTTTTTCTTGTCAATGTTTTCAAGAGTCTGGACTCGAGATCCAATGTGCTTTTTTTCCAGTGAGAAGTATACGATTTTCTATCATGACGAACTTTAAAACTAAGAAAGGTCTACTTGCTTTTGGACTCCATGCTCAAGCAAAGAAATGAGAAGTTTAGCGATGAGCATGGAGTCCAAGATCTTGGACGCGATGCTACATAATTCGCATGCGTTCCATTTTGAAAACAGAAAAGTAATCACTCGTTTTTAGAATTTCACGAAATTAATGCGCTTTTATCGCTCCGTGCATATACAGTATGCGGCATTCGAATAACCGCAAATATGATGTTCCTGATTCTATTTCTATCCCTCCGCTTGACTTATGACTGCTCCGTTGCCGCGCACAACATCCTGGTGTTCCTGCCAAACCCAATCCGAAGCCATTACGTTCAAGTTGAGCCAATATTCCTGTCTCTAGCTCATCGCGGCCACAATGTGACCGTTGTGAGCCCGTTTCCACCGAAGGAAGAAATTTCAAATCTCCGACACATCTCTTTGAAGGCAGACCGTGCAGAGGAGCTGATTCGTAAGTATTCATCCAACAGTTTAAACAGATCGCATTAAAAAGAAACCAGCGCAATCGAGATGTTGCATATGTGAGAAATTTGCGATTTGACTACTGATTCTTTTGTCAAAGTTCGCGAGGAACACGATGGTGCCTCTGGTTTTCTCTGAAATCAACTCCCAAGCTCAAAAAAAGCTCTCAAGTTGTGGCCAAAATGGAGGGGATATCCCACGCTATCCTGAGAGTCCACTTCTCCATCAAGACAAACTCTCCATGCAAAGATAGGGAGCAAATAAATTAGCAATGATGCCGTGTTTTCTGTTTTGGAGTCCCCAAATAAAGTGGCAGCCCTGTCAATGTATTTATTCCCTGTCTTTGCATGGAGAGTTTGTCTTGATGTAGAGGTGGACTCTCAGAATAGCTTGGCATATCCCCTCCATTTTGGCCTCAACTTGAGAGCTTTTTTGGAGCTTGGGGGTTGATTTCAGAAAAAACCAGTGGCACCATCGTGTTTTTCGCGAACTTTTACAAAAGAATCAATAGTCAAATCGCACATTCCTCACAGATGTAACATCTCCACTACAGTGCTGTAATAATGTTGCTTCTTCATTATCAAAAAATCTACCAGAATGGCAAATAGTATTTGCTTCCGACCGAAAAATTGTTAATTTTAAAGGAGAGTAATTGTGTAAATTTTATTACAGTGCATAACGACGGTGTAAGTCGGCAATCACATAACTCGGCTTGCGACGTCGCAGACTTCCTGTCATACTTTATTTTTTAAACGGAAAACTACTCCACGGCAATTCTTTAAAACTACTGTGATTTTTCTTCTCTGTACGAAGAGATTTTAATATTTAATGAATTTAAAATGAAGTTAATCTAAGGTAGAAGTTTGGTATACAGCAGGAAACAGTTGGGTGATAAACGCAGTTTTATGTTAACACTAGTTAGTGTGTTGACAAATCATCGATGTCTTACCCTCTGATGATAAATGAATAAAAAAGATTGAATAATGGTCGTGGGTATGAAGAGCTTTCCTGACTTTTCTCGGAAAAAAAATATTTAACTGGGAGAAACGAGGCAACGTCGGAATGCTCACACGGCGTCGAAACATATCATGGGACTTTTAAGCTCTATTATTCGATGCCGCAATTATTCTAACAGGAGTTCGAATAATCACGCCGAACACAGTGCAGCAGGCGTTAAACTTATATTAGCGCCTGCAGGACTATAGGAATACTTCACGCATTGCGCCAAACAGTGCGGTCGGCGCAACGCCCATATTAGCGCCTACAAGACTGCATGAATACTCCTCGCATTGCGCTAAACGCAGTGCAGTCGGTCAGTTTTGGCGTGAAACGTTTGTAAGCGCCTACTAGACTGTAGGAATGCTGTAGGACTACGTGTCATCATTCTTGACGTTCTGCTCCAGATTTTACCACAATTAAAGGGAAAATATGTATCTTGATTGTAACGATTTAGAAACTCGGATGATAGTCAAGTTATTTTGGCTTCATCAAAAGAAAATAGAACGAACGAAAATATCGCGTCGAAATTTTCGATACGTTTATTTGAGATCATTCAAGTAAATTCGGGGAAACTTTTCACATAAACTGTGTGTAGCTTTTTAAAGCCATTTATAAAAAATATAACATAAAAGTGAGCATGTATCTAGAGCCTTGTGGACAGGGCTCATGAGTCAAAGACCGCCCCGATCGTCGTTTCTCTCGTCGTTGCCGCTGACGTCACTGGCGCTTTATATTTCCCATTCATTCTTATGGCCCGAGCGCACCAACGAGCACACCCCATCTTTCCCTCTGCGCATAGTTCTCTTTGATGGGAATACGTCCAAATGTAGTGACGTTCCCTCGTGATGGAAACGACGATTTTATGAGCCCGTCTAATATTTCAGCACCACCGAACTGGATGGAATGGACTCTAACCAACCGGCTTTTCAATCTCAACTTTTGGAAAATCCGTGCCGACCTCAACATCCCGCAAGTCCTCGAATCCTCAGTCTACCGGGACCTGACCCGAAACGACAATAAATTCGACTTGATCTTCACGGAGCTGTTCTTCGGTTTCGAGCCCTTGGCGGTTCTCGGGCACATCTTCCAAGCCCCGGTCGTGACTTACGCCTCATACGGTTACAACCCTGATATCCTTCGATACATCGGTGCTGCAAATGGGGTCGCATACCTCCCGCATTTCGAACTCGACTATGCGGGTCCGATGAGCCTTTTGCAAAGGCTGGAGAATGCGCTGATCCAGTTTTCGGTCATGCTTTACAATGAGTATTGGTATTACCGCGGCATGACGCTGTGCTTGCTGAGTATATTCCAGGGCCTCTTCCGCGCATTACGGATATGCTACGGAATACGTCGCTGTTTCTCCTCACTTCCAACCCCGCACTGAGAGGCGCTAAGCTATATCCTCCGAATGTAATTGAGATATCTGGGATACACTTCAAGGATCCAGCGCCTTTAGACGAGGTAAACTGGATTGCATGTTGCAAAAAGGAACCAATAGCACCAATATTGCTAGGATTGAGAAATGAGCAACTTACAGTCTTGCAAT
The DNA here is from genome assembly GCF_918797505.1 of Bemisia tabaci. NCBI lineage: Eukaryota > Metazoa > Arthropoda > Insecta > Hemiptera > Aleyrodidae > Bemisia > Bemisia tabaci. The sequence goes on along the minus strand of NC_092802.1, from coordinate 37,282,399 downwards.
AAGATCACCGAAATCTTACAAATTATTATATTTACGAAGGTAATATTCTTCTTGACTTTATAGTTTAATGAGAGTAAAGATACAACCTATTTAGATTGTCGATTTTTATTTGTGAGGTAGAAAAAGTTGCACAATCTTAGCGACATTTGAATGCTCTTGGTTCCTCTTTTCAAAATACAATCCAACTATAGAGTAATATAGAGTCGCAATGTACGATCCAAAAAAATTATTTTTTGAACTTAATAATCACGTTACATTACATATGAGAGCGAGAATATTCTCGCTCTAGAAAAAAAACCAGTTTTATCTCTCTCTATAAACTTTGATAGAACCGATAGACCTATTGACAGAAAATCGTCCACTTATGAGAGTCTCCCTCAATTTTGCCGCTTAGGCAACAAACTCACCGTAGATCGTGAATTTCTGTAATGAAGACTTATTTATCTTACTGCATTGTTGATAGGAACGTGGAACCAATACATCTACCGGCAGATATACCTAGCCGACTTCAAGTTGCCTTCAATTTTGCCGCATATGCAACATACCTTCCTGGTAGCATATACTGTTATCTTGCATCCAACTTGCGAAATGTGATTTTTCGCCTGGGATATTTTTTCACCAGTCAAAATATTTTGAAAAAAAAATTCACTTTATAATAATTTTAATTTTTATTCCTAGGAATTGAATGATATCATGGACAAAGCGAAAAAAGGCGTGATTTACTTTTCTTTTGGAACACTGCTGAAAGCAAGTAATATCCGTAAGGAAATCGCGCAAACATTCTTAACTGTTTTTGGACAGTTGGATCAGACAATACTATGGAAAGCAGATTTAAAATACACCGATTGGGATATCCCAAAAAATGTTTATATGAGGGATCGGTTTGACCAAATAAGCATCTTGGGTAAGTTAGGTTTCTGTTTTGAAACTTCCATTGCTGTTTACAGAAGTGTTTTTTCCAGCTGAGTCCAGTCGTGGATGTTTCGAAACATTCAAGAAACATTACAATCAGAACAGTAGCTGTTCATGTTAAAGATCTACCGCCATTTTCTATAGTTTACAAGCAGTTCTCGGTAGATTGAAAACGATGATTTCTTCCTTCTCTTCTTGATTGTCTTATATTTTTTTACCTCTTTGCGGCACGAGAAAGAGGGATTTGCATCCGGCAGGTGTGCTTATAATTTTATTCACATTGTTTCAATCGTCAATGAGTTTGTGCAAAAATTATCCCAAAAATGTAATTATTTTCCGAGACAGACGCAGCACATACAATCACGCGCGTACATATTTTTGTCGGCCGCAAACTAGAAATGCACAGCCACATATGTTCTCCATTATTTGCAATATGGCCTAAAAATGTTTAGCCCTTAGATACCAATACGTTTTTATACGCCAAATCTCAGTTCGCGTGAAATTGACTCGCGTTGAGATACATTACTTTTGATAGTTTTTGGTGTATGCATTATCCATGTTACCTCTGTTTTTTTTTTCTTTTTTTGGGGGTAAGTAATACCCTCTTTTAAAAGTTTCCCATTATTTTACCTCCTCGTGTGACTCATCCGGAAGAGATAGTATGGTCACTTCAACCCAACTTGGAATTTCTAGGAGTGGTCAAAAAATCCCTTAACACTACACACCTCTTGCCAAAATATGCGCTTGAGAGACCTCTGAACATGAATTTTCCAATTTTTTCCTTCTTTTTTTTCAGAATGATAATTTATTTCGACGCATCACAGTATATTTGGACGTATTTCTATCAAACGGAACTAAGCGCCAATTTGAGTACCTTTTGAGGAATTTAGAATCCCGGATAGCGCGTTCTGTCAAACGGACCTAAGCGCCATGGAAAAGCATTGCGAGTATAGGACGGAATAAGCCGGACGCCCGATTCCGCCGCCAATCCAAACCCCCCTCTACCTTCCTCACCCTATGGCGCTCATAGGTCCGTTTGATAGAAATACGTCCATTTGAGAAAGGTCAACCTTGACTTTTCTATTTCAAACGTAAGAGACACCTAAACGAGTTGATCACAGCGTAGAGATACAACTATTCGTGCTTGGTAGATGTCCGTGTTGCATCTGAAAAATTGAAGGCGCCAAGGCGCGAGGCGTGAACTCGCAACGCTTTGCTCTAAGCTGCAAATGAGATGTCACCGTCCGGTTGGCCATGATAGCCATGGTGAAGAACTTTCTCTATCCAAAACTCTGACATAATACCCGGCTCAATCCGATCCCAAGTTGGGATTTCTAGGGGTAGTTGTCAAAAAATTCCTTGACACTGGATTTTTTTTTTATTTTCAACTTGATGTCTGACTTTTATTTCGATGTAATCGTACATCTAAAGCTCGTATGCGCCAGCCACATACAACCCGCGCACAGTGGAACGAGCTTATCAAAGAAGTCGGACATGGAATTTGTGGCTAAAATTTCAAAATTTCATGTCTATCACGTTACGAATTCAATTTCATGGGGTCCTCCTGAAGGATAATTTCACAAAAAAAACCCAATGGAACCACTTTTAAACGTTTTTGTTTCATATTTTTGAAAATGCAAGCTTTTAAAGTTTCCAAATCATGTCTGACTTCTCCTAGAGTACCTGTATAGCGAGAGTATATACAGATGTGAAACTCCGAAAATCCATCAGGCCTTCACCGATGCCTCCGCGAATAAAGTTAGGGCCCAGAAATGCAGCCAACCTATGAATTTCAATTACCCAGAACGATTTACTGATACTATTGTTGAGAACCGTCGTTTATAAAGCACGTATTTGACTTAGCTTTTGCATAAATTTACTCATTTTTGTGGAAGAACGCTCATTTATGTACCTTCTTAGCCATCTTCGTTAGGATTGGAATCTACAGACTGGCAGTGAAATTTTGTGCGTTAGAAGTTGGTTAGAAGGGTGGCTGCACTTTTGGGCCCTAAGCCCTCCATGAAGCGATCTGTCCATACTCTCGCTATACAGGTACTCTAACTTCTCCTATCGACTCGATCCACTGTGCCGCGGGCCACGTGTTTTTAGCAAGAGTCGGGTTAGTTTGACTAGGAGAAAAACGAAGGGGTAAAACGGGAAACAAAGCCAAAATGCAGCAATAAAAAACCCAACACGTTTCGACTCAAAACTGAGTTCCTTTCAGTCAGAAAATAAAGAGAAAATTAAAAAATATCGGAGGAAAACCTGAAACCGACATGTTGGTGGCCGAGATCGGAGATCGTAGTTTTGAGTCAAAATATCTCGGGTTTTATTATAGTTGTATATGTATTTTAGCCTCGTTCCCCGTTTTCCACCTTGTTTCTGTCCTGTTACCATTGTCTCGGGCTGCTTCGTAAAAATTTCTATCTATGTTGCGATAGCAGCGATACATCGATTGATATGCCATTAAACCTAGAGAAAAGGATCGATAAACGAGGTGTTCGCCACGAACACCTTAATAATCGATTCTTCACCATAGCTTCAAATTTGGAAATATCGATAATCTATAATTCACGCCACGCCACCGTACAATCCTGTTATAACAATAAGATTCTTTGTTATCAGCTCATCCAAATTGCGTTCTGTTCCTAACTCATGGAGGCGTATCAAGCATGATGGAGGCAATAAAAAATGCCATTCCAGTTATAGTGGTGCCCTTTTTCGCAGATCAAAACATTAACGCCGCGAATGCTCAGTATTTGGGTTATGGACTGCACCTATCGTACAGGAATTTAACACAACAGTCACTTCGTTGGGCGATTACAGCCGTTTTGAGGGATTCTAGGTGAGTTCGCAGCTCCGACCATTCAGGTTTTCAGGTTTTTTGATACTAAACATTTTCGAGATGTCAGGGTAAAATGCCAAAAAAAGTAAAGAGGGGTAAAAAAGAACAACTCAAGTACACAGAAAACAAGTGATGACGCTGACGACAGAACCTTCCGTTCACACAGGGATCCTGCAGTTTCTTTGTTACGTTTACAGACTTTTTCCGTTAAGAGAACAGAACTTCGGTCGTGGGAACAGAGTACTCTGTCCTCACAAAGGAAGCCTCTGTGACTGGAACAAAAGAAGTGCAGGAGCCCTGTGAACAGAGCTATTTTTTTAGTGTAGCACAGATTGCATTAAATTGCGACTACACGATAAAGACGAACCTCTTTGATACTAAAAATAATCGAGATTTTAAGGTAAAATGCCAAAAAAAAAATAAGTAAAGAGGGTAAAAAATGGAACAACCCAAGTAGCACAGGCTGGTTAAGGTAGGTTAAATTGCGACTACACGGTAAAGGAGTGTTGATTCTACATCGGAATGTTGATTCTATATCGACGTGTTGTGTGATTTGCCTATTCAGTAATTGAAGGGGCTCCGCATGTTGGAACTCATCTCACCGTAATAATGGAAATGAGTCGCAATTTTTTTTTGAATTGCAATTCGCCTAAGTCTTTGAGAAATTAAACATGTTTCATTAATCATTTGCGAACCGTATTTACTTACTAGATGATGTAAAGATATGGAGCAATATTATGGTAAAACTTGCAATTTTATCTCATTAAATTGCAAATTCAGTGTAGTAATCTCACTTTTATCTGTTATAATTTGTCCAGGTTCAAAGCGAGTGTTGAAAGAGCGTCTGAAGTTTTCACGGACAAACCGATGTCATCGTTGGACTCTTCTGTCTATTGGATAGAATACGTGATACGTCACAGTGGTGCGCATCATTTGAAACCTCCGACAGTTCATATGCCGTGGTACCAGTTATTCTTTTTGGACGTTATTGTCGTATATTTCGTCGCTTTTTGCCTGATCTTATACATTTTCAAACAGGTCATCTCACTTTTATTTTTGAGACTTTTATTCGTCACCAAATCATCGAAAGCAAAAGTAAACTGATGTTCTTTTTCCGGCCTTTTAGAAAATGATTTCTTTATTCTTTCATCTTACTTCATCGAGCTGCTCGTACTAATGGTGCTTATAAATTAAGTCTTCCTCATCAGTGAGAGAGAGGATAGCTGAATTTTATCAGGTCATCCATTGGTGACGCCAGGTACTATTTTAAACGTTTTGAACCCCCCCCCCCCCCTCCGGCCTTCCTCTCCATCATTTCGGTACCCGTTATGCACACTGGAAAAAAACACATTGGATCTACAGAGTCCAGACTCTTAAAAACATCGACAAAAAAAAGTACTCTTGATTCAATCAGAATCTAGCTTAAATCAAGAACCAAGCCTCTTAATTTAAGCGGATTTCGTTTTGATTCAAGCTAAAATCCGATCGAATCAAGAATATTTTTTCTTATCAATGTTTTCAAGAGTCTGGACTCTAGATCCAATGTGGTTTTTTTCCAGTGCATCTGCAGATCCCCTTAAAAATGACCTCAGATTGAGCTGGTCCACCCCTTCTCCAGATTTTTGGCAAAAATGAGGAATGCTAAGAAACAACAGTGGAGAAAAGAATTTAACCTTTAAAGAGAAGAAAAATATTCTCCATTGAATATCGATAGCTAAGAAACAATGCCGCCTGTCTGCAAACTGACGATTTTGAAGGATGGAGAAGAAACCTCGCTCTTTTTGTAATTTTTCGGTTCGATTTGCAATTTGGTCTATCCATTACAGCGGCTTAAGTTGTCAGACACTCCATCATCCTCTTCTCTGCCGTGCTAAGGAAAAACGCCGTATGAACATTCGAGAGTTGCCTTATCCCTGGCTCTATTTCCAAATTGTGTTTGTTTCCGTTTTGATTCTATGTAAGGCTGCTTCATAGGCTAGGTACGTAAGCAACACTGCCAAAGATAGTTGAGACCCATTGGGCCTCGTGTTTTAACTTTTCTCCTGAATCAAAACGCCACCCCATTGGCTGCGTAAAGCGGAGCATTGAGAGTTTACATCTCACACCATCGCGCCTTCAATTTTGCAGATGCCACACGGACATCCATCAAGTACGAATAGTTGTATCTCTGCGCCGTAATCAATGCGCGTCCTGTCCCTGGCTTAATTTCCATATGTATTGTGTTTGTTTCCCTTCGTCTTATTTGTAAGGGTGCTCCATACTACCGTGCTAAGGAAGAGCGCCGTATTAACATATGAGAGTTGCCAGATTTCCTCTGATAAAATGTTCATGTTTGAGGAAAGCTATGAATATCTTTCCTTGAAATTTTCAGGAACTTTCGATGGAATTGCGAACAAAATCATCTGAAGAATTGGAGGAAAAATTTTCCCGAAAATTCATGATTTACCATAGGAAATTTTGCAACGTCTGAAGGTTCATAGGCGTTTTTCCGTAGCACGGCAGTTCTGCTGACTTGATTTATGGACGCTGACGGTCCCCATAAATTTTGGTAAAATTCACAAGTAAAAAATTTCGATTTTTCCGTGCTATTCCAATGTCCTGATTACATTGGTCACAAAATGACAGCTATACTAACTCTACACGAGAAACGAAAACCATGTTTGAGGCTTGTTCATTTGTTTATTTTTTTTCGGGCAGCTCTGCTCTTGATTTTCTTAAAGGCTACAACTGGAAGTTTGTATGTGATGTAGATAACAATCACTACGACAAATAACCAAAATGCAATCACATCCAGGAGAAAATACTTAAAGACAGACATCGATACGGACACCGGTTTCAGGTGGTGAGCCCCATTATGTCTCAGAACGTATTCGACCCACCACACTGCTCTCTCCAAACTGGTTTCGGGCATATCTCGATAAATTCTGGCCACATGCTTCGCGTTTTCTTCAAACCTGTCAAAAAAAGAGAAATTGAATAAAAAAAATCACGTTTTATGAGAGGGTAAATTGAGGGGCTTGGAGGGCAAGGCGCAAAAGTGCTGTTTTTGCTATTTCGAGAACACATGTTTGAAGTTTCGAAGTTACATGGATCCTTTGGCGGGAAGAAAGTTAAAATTGACTTCTTGATACTTCAAAATTGGAATTTGGGATCGAATCCTCATAGAATATGCATTAAGACTAATTTTACCTACTTGAAATCATTAATATCTCAAAATTTTCATGAACTGCACTTTTGCGCCTTGTCCTCCAAGCCCCTAAATTAAAGATGGATGTTCTGCATTCGAATCTGCACGGGAAAAAAGCACGAGGTTGTTGGATGATGAGGACATTTCCAATTAATTTTGGTAGTACCCCAATTAATTATGGTAGTACCCCAATAAATTAGGTAACTAACCCAAATGTTGCGGTTCCAATAATACAATTAATTAGAAATGTCCATATCATCATATCATCCAAAAAATTGGGGTAGTCCCACAATTTTAGGGGATAACCCCTCACTTTTTTTCTCCGTGTAAGAAAGTATTCTTAGAATTCTATTCTCTCCGTCCCGAGCTCAGACGATTTATCTTATCTGTTAATCTATGTAACTTGTCTTTGTTGTGTTGACAAATTATTTTGTCTTTCATCTTGACTCATTCATCATTCTTGTTCATTTGAACTCGGATTTGCTCTCTTATGACGCTTCATAAAACTGAGCTTTTTTTCTCAGTGTGTTTAGTTACTTACGATGGTGTGTTGATGATTCTTTCAATTTTTTCGGAAAATTCCTCAGCGGTAAGACTCTCGACATCAGCACCTAATCCAACTCCCATGTGCTCATAGTAGGCCACATTATGATGTTGATCGACAAATACTGGTAGTCCCAACACTGGAACGCCAGCAGTCATAGCTTCAACTAGGCTATTGTACCCGCCGTGAGTGACGAAAAGTTTACAATTAGGGTGGGCTGGAACCAAAAGGAACAAATCACAGCACGGAGTTAATGTCCTCAAGGGTAGAACTAGGAACTTTTTGTGAGAGGAGGGGCGAACAGACGGGGCTCATCGAGGGAAGGTCTGAGGAGTGTTTCAAAGGACCCAAGTGGCGGTGATCGCGATAAATAGCGATTTTATCGATTGATTACCGCGATTATATAGGTGGCAATATGTCGAGATAGTATCGCATTAAAAATTGCGACATATGGGAATTAAATGGCTACACATGGCAACTTTTGGTTCGATAAAATCCTGATCAATCCTTCTCGATAAAATCGGATTAAATCGCCATTCATCGCGATTTTTATCTCGAAAATATTGCGATAAATTGTCGGGCGATAGAAACGCAATTTTATCGATCAAGGATAATCACTCAGATGTTGATGATCCTGGCGATTTTATCGCCGATAAAATCGCAATATATAGCGATTTTTCCGTTGAGACATGCTACTTTGGTGAGGGTAAGAGGGAGTTTCCTAGCACCAATTTGTGGTCCAGGGGGCCTCCCCCCGAGAATAAAGCCAAATTTAGTCGTCTCAAGAGCAATTTTTAACTGCTTTCACCGAAATATCGATCGATAAAATTTCAAAGATGAAAGATATGTCACGTAGTTACGAGGGGCGTTCGTAAAGTAAGTATATATCTATATTTTCTCCGGAACTAATGAAGATAAATTAAAACGGTAAAAAGTGTTTTAACCGTCATACTCTCAGCTTTTCAAAAAGCCTTCGTTTTTTAAATTTGGTCCACCCGTTCGCGAGTGACGTCATTTTTCCCGCGCCCATCTCTCGTCACCGCGTGTCCAAAATATTCGAACGCGGCGGAGTTCCTCAGACGAGTGAGTACGCACGTTTTCACTTTAAAAAAGGTTGTAACACCATTAATTGGATAAATATGTGAAACTTTCAGGCTTTGAATTGTCTTACCTTGCTTTTCGACATGATCTCCACCCAGTTGAACACATTTCTGATTATATGTTAGCAGTTTGTGGATTCAATCTTCAAAAAATTGCGCATATCCTGTCGTTGGAACCATTTTTTTTACAGCTTCTTGCAACTCTGCGTCGGTGGAGAACTTTCGGCTACCCAAGCTCTTCTTTAACGCAGGAAAAAGATGAAAATCGCATGGAGCAAGGTTCGGTGAGTACGATGGATGAGGAAAAAGGTCCCATTTGAATGAGGCGAACAAGTCTCTAGTCACATGAGCCACATGAGGCCTAGCGTTGTCTTGAAGGAACAAAACTTGACGAGACAAAAGATCGGGCCGTTTTCGCTTGATCGCTGAATTAAGTTTTTTCAAAACTTCACAATATCTTGCGGCATCGATCGTTTTTCCTCTTCCTAAGAAATCGATCAGCAATATTCCTTGAGCGACCCAAAATCCCGGAGCCAAAACATGTACTCGTCTGAGGAGCTCCGCCGCGCTCGAATATTTTGGACACGCGGTGACGAGAGATGGGCGCGGGAAAAATGACGTCACTCGCGAACGGGTGGACCAAATTTAAAAAACGAAGGCTTTTTGAAAAGCTGAGAGTATGACGGTTAAAACACTTTTTACCGTTTTAATTTATCTTCATTAGTTCCGGAGAAAATAAAGATATATACTTACTTTACGAACGCCCCTCGTACATAGCAAAATCCCTCACATTTCTTGAGAGGTTAAGTATAAAACTTCTGGAGGAGGCAGGCCCTCATCCTCCGATTTCCACTCATGGTAATTTTCCGGGAAAAGTATCGCAAGTGCCATTCACAGAATGAAAATAATTGGTACTCTCAAAATGCTTATGGTGGATTCTTGGTCCAATCTACTTTCACACTCTCGTTGCAATATTATAAAAACTTTTGTGATACCAATGGAGGTGTTGCATGTGTGAGGGATTTGCGATTTGACTGTTGATTCTTATGTAAAAGTTCGCGAGAAACACGATGGTGCCACTGGTTTTCTCTGAAATCATCTCCCATGCTCAAAAAAAGCTCTCAAAGTGAGGCCAAAATGGAGGGGATATCCCACCCTACTCTGAGAGTCCACCTCTACATCAAAACAAACTCTCCATGCAAAGATAGGGAGCAAATACATTGACAGGGCTGCCACTTCATTTGGAGACTCTAAAACTGAAAACACGGCAATCACTGCTAATGCATTTGCTCCCTATCTTTGCATGGAGAGTTTGTCTTGATGTAGAGGTGGACTCTCAGGATAGCGTGGGATATCCTCTCCATTTTGGCCTCACTTTGAGAGCTTTTTTTGAGCTTGGGAGATGATTTCAGAGAGAACCAGTGGCACCATCGTGTTTCTCGCGAACTATTACATAAGAATTAACAGTCAAATCGCAAATCCCTCACACATGCAACATCTCCATTATCCCAACCCCTGTGATAATGTAGCTACGTGCTACGTACCAGTAACAATGCTTTCGGTACCAAAATCATCGGTACCACAAAAGCAACATTTGAACTGCGACTGCATAAGTACACCCACTAGAGGCTGCTATTAATTACGATTGTAGGATTACATTATTTAGTCTACTTTATACGAGTGTCATGTATGTTGCCTATCTACTAATTTAAGGGGCTCTTTTTATTCAAAATTAATGCTAAGAAATTGAAATTACAGTAGTTGCAACCTTTTATGGCATTGCAAGTTGCCTATCTGTCCAAGACATGAACTGAATTGATGAATTTTTCAATTCGGGATTTATTGAAAAAATGATGTAAAAATATTGCAATTTCATCTTATTTAATTGCAACTTTATTTCAGTTTTCGTTATTTGTGCTACCTGGGCCATTCGATAAAAATGTACCCTATGAATAATTATAGGTTTGATATGGTTCATACCAAGGATTTCATTTTGAGGTAACCAGGACTTCTGTAGAATATTCTCGGTTGCACCTTCAACTGGCTCTGATTGCTTCCAAATGACTCGATATTTGACTTTCTTGAATGTTTCCTCAAAAGCACGCCTAACATGCTCTTTGAGCATATTCGGTTGTATATACGATCCAAGGCTGAAGTATATAACGCCCTCTGGGGCTTCATCCATGAACTTTTGTAAGTCCTGAAAATGAAGAGAAATAATAAATATTGAAAGCCTATGTACAGCTATTTCGTTTTAAACACCAAGCACATTGGCACTTTCTCCTATGTTTGATTTATTTGTATGTTGATATGTAATGTATGTTAATTAAAATAAAAGTAAAATTTTTTAAAGGATTCTTGGGGTAATCGATACGATAGGTCGGGCGCCCAGTTTGACCACGCCAAAAATTTCGGACAAAAACTTCAAGTCGATCGTTTTTTTTTTCTGTGCGATTCAAAATGCCATTTTTCCTAGTTCTGTTACAAAAATATAAAATTCAATTGATTGATGGTGCAAGTGCAGAAATGCGTATCTCGATTTGCGGCGTTGCAGACTTCTAATCATATTTTATTTTCTACTCGGAAAACTACTAAGCGTCATTTCTTGAAATCTTTGGTGATTTTTTTGTTTATTATATGTGAAGAATATTCTGTGAAAATTTCAAGTCAGATTCTGGTTCGGTCTGCCTTTGAGAAGCAAGATAGGACAGGAGATTTTAAAACAACGCAACCGAGATATGTATTTTTGCAGTTTCACCTCTGCAAAAGGAACTATGTGCGTTATGACGTGAGCCCTGTTATGCATGTATTCTTATGGGTCTCAGAGCTCATGTCTCAATGCACATAGTTCCGTTTGGCAGAAATACGTCCAATTCAGGCGTTGGGCGCAGAGAGGGCATTTCTTGGTGTGTTTCAGAATTACCATTTCCAAATATTTTAGAGAGGAAACCATTGGGTGAATTTTCTGGAATTTTTCGCTTTCAGCGTTGTAAAGTCTTAAAGAAAATTCAGTCCAAACGCATTCCATATATTTACTTTAATTAGACGCATTTCTGCCGAACGGAACTATAGACGAGTGGAAAAGATGGGGTGTGCTCTAGAAAGCTGGATAAAAAACAATGTTAAAAGGGGTGTGATTCCCTTTGGAAAAATGGCAAAGCAGGATTCTAAATTCTGTCAAACAGAACTATGTGCCAACTGAATGCGGCACTCATGAGCCATGGGCATATGCCTAGAACGTTGTGGCCAGGGCTCATGCGTTAGAGAGCATTCCCTTTCCCGTCAATATTAACCGAAATATCGCCCTTAGAAAAGTCGGGTTTTTGACGTCCTCCACCGCGGTAGTGATACCCCTGGTTTCTTCTACCTTGCTTTCATCCGAGTTTAACGTTGAACAACCAGCGCAAATTTGCGTCACACCGACTGATGAACGCAAGGTGGAAGAAACCAATTAAGGGTGTCACTACCGTGATGGATGGCGTCAAACCCTAACTTTTCTAAGGGCAATAGCTCGGTTTATATATGAACGTAGAAAATTGCTGTTTAGACAAATCTTATTATTTTTAGCTAATCTACAAGAATCAAGCTCCAAAAAACGATTCTGTGACCAGTGCGACTGACTAATCTCACTTCCTTGGTAAAAATTGGCGATAGGAGCTGCGTTTCAAAATACCATAGGAGTTCCTATAGCCGACTGAAGAAGGCGATAGAAAATCATACATATAGCGGGCTGTAGAAAGTGGAAAAAATCATACGGCCGGGCTACACGAAGCGATAAAAAATTATACAGCCGGGCTATAGTTCCTATCGCCGGGCTTTACACTTTATCGCCTGGCTGTTGCTTTTTCGCCATCGGCTATAAAAGGCTATAAGAAATTGTGTAGAAATTCGTGTGCTTTGTAAATCCTTAAGTTTGTACGGAGTCACCTTAATATTTACAGAACGCACATTATATTTTCCTTTACTACATATTTTTTTTTCATCAATTAAAAATCCATACAGAGTGTGCAAACATTTCAAAGTCATGAGTTGAAAAACGCTGAATCCACGAGATTAAATATTAGAGCTTAACACAAAGTGCAGCGGCGGCGCACTGGCGCCTACAAACCTAACAGGGATACTTCACGCATTGCGCAATGCGTGAAGTATCCCTGTTAGGTTTGTAGGCGCCAGTGCGCGTTTCGCGCTGGCTGCCCGCCAGCCGCGCCACGCCGCAGCGTACCACGACGCTTGAAGCAACTATTTCACACCAGAGGTATTGCACAGTATCATACGAAATTGAAGGCGCTCCAACATATTAGGAATGGCAGGCATCCTTCAAAAGTACGGAGCTTTCCTCGCAAAATAAATCAAGATACTACGGCCCAAAAAGAGAGCGGTAGTCCAAAAACTCACTAAGTCCTAGCATCCGTAATTAGTAACGTTTAGCATACACTTTATCGCCAGGCTGTTGCTTAATCGCCATCGGCTATAAAAGGCTATAAGAAATTGTGTTGCCGGCTATAGAAGCTATTGGAAATCTTACAGCCGGCTTTAAGTCTATGGTATTTTGGAACACAGATTCTACTGCCAATTTTTACCAGGGTTTACACTGCGATATAGTACTCATAAGAGTAAAAAATCAATCACAAACAGTGGTGAGGCGTAAATGATCGATTATCGATATCTCCTCATTTGAAGTTATGGTAAAGAATCGATTATTAAGGTGTTCGTTGGAAACACCCTGTCTATTGATCCTTTACCATAGGTTTAAATGGCAGATCAATCGATTTGTTGCAAAACACGCCATGCCACTGATCACAAATAACCCGTTCCCACAGATTACTCGATAAAAACACAAAACAGGATTCTGTGATCAGCGCAACTGCACTGAAAAAAAATTCTCGGCGTTTTTACCAAGGTCCGTTGGTACCTTTACCATCTCACTTTTTTTACCAATTATTGGTAATTTTACCAAGACAGACTGGTAAGCTTACCTAAAAACCGGTATTTTTACTGTTTTTTTTCAGGTAAGAATACCACTTTTATTGGTAATCAATTCCCGGTAACTTTGCCATTTTATCTCGGTAATTCTACCGACAGTCGATAAAAAATATTGGCGTTTTTACCGGGGTCAGTAAAATTATCGAGAAAGTCAATAATTTTACCGAGATTTCTCGGTAAATTACCAATTCCTAAATGGTAATTTTACCAAAAAAACGTGGATCAAATAGAACCCTGAATTCTTGGTAATTTTACCCTTTTCTTAGTAAATACACCGAGATTTTTTTTCAATGACGTGATCACGAGTAACCCGGTACCCACAGAGTACTCGAGTAAAAACACAAAACAGGATTCTGTGTTCAGTGATGACCCATTTCCGTAAAGAAACTTACTGGAGGCAGCCGTTGCGCCGGTTTGATATTCATTCCCGCCACATCGATGACATTGAAGCTGTACGGCCGCACGTACATCATGGGGTGTGCGTCGACGAGGTGCAAGGAAATATTCGCCAACAATTCTTCGAGCGGGGGCAGCATATTCGAGCCCGGGTACTTGAAGTTCCTCCGCATTATACTCTCTTGTCGCGGGACATGCCAAAGACTCCCATAAACCACATCGAAGAGCCCTATGAGGGCGTTGTGCGTCCTCTCCAAGAAACTCATATGATCCGTGTAAGGCACCCGAAAATCCGGGACACAGGACAAGGGGTTCGGAGTTCCGGTCATCAACCCCATCCCCACTGAGAGATAGAAAGGGTGCAAATTCACGACTGGAGCTCCGAATTTATGACCGAAAGCCAGGAGGGCCTCTTGTACGGATGTCGCCTCCATTATGATCAGATCGAATTTGGCCTCGGACATCATCAGATCTTGCAGTTCGGCGCTTTTGAGGGCCGATTCGGTCACGGCCGAGAAAGTGGCCACTTCTTGAATCGTGGACCGGACGATGGACATCCTTCCCAGTTCCATCACGTCGATATCTGTTCAACATTGAGTTTGAGAAACAATTAATAGATAACAATAAAAACACACTAAAATACAAAAAACAAATGGGTATACAAGGCTAGAGGAGACATAAAACAACCAGGACGTTTCGGGCCAATTACATGCCCATTCTCAACTGGAACAGAAGCTAAAACATGTAAAAATTAAAACGAGAAAATGAGCATGCAACTGACCGAGGTAGGAATACATAACTGATACGCATAGAGAAAAAAAAGGAGGTGTTTGCATTTCGGGCATCTTGGAATTTTTTGATGATTTGATGACGTAGGTGGGTACATCGACGTTTTTATCCTGTCGATTTCCTTGGAAATGGTGTAATTTAAGTAAAAAGTCATTCTATAAAAATTGCTTGAAATTATATAATGAGTTGATTTAAGTAAAGAAATCGGACATTATGATCCGTTTTTCATATTTAGCTAAACGTCGCTGTACCCACCTACGTCATCAATGCATCAAAAAATTCCAAGATGCCCGAAATGCAAACACCTCCTTTTTTTCTCTATGACTAATACGTAACTCATGAGACAAGGTTAGAAGTTAAGGTGATTCGACGGTTGCCATTGCTGTATCAGAGCGACGTGCGATATATCGCATCAACTCGTTCCATAATTTCAGCTACTTGCCATTTTTTTCGAATTTTGAGATCGTACTTCTGTTGTCATGAGACTTAAGAATTCATGTACCAAATTTGACAAAGAAATTCAAAGTATCAAAGGCAGGGTTTTTTTAGAGGAAAAATATATTATTCGTGGCAGTTTGATATCAGTATCGAATACGATATTTTTCCTCTGAAAAAAGCCTGCCTCTATTACGTTGAATTTCCTTGCCAAATTTGGTACATGAAATCTTTAGTACCCAATACCTATTTCAAAAATTGTGACATCGGCTCCGTCACGCATGTATTTAATTGTGTCAGGGTCCATGTCGAAATGGAAATAGCTGCTTTTGAAATACTACTAGGGGCTTATTGGGCTGCTTCGCAGCCCCTTATTTTTCATGTACACCTTTCCCTTTCACATGTCTTTTTTTTTTTTATTTATTTACTTTCATTTAATTTTCTGGTCTGTCTTTGAATTGGTCCTAATTTTTTCTTTGAAGTAATAAATATAACATTTTTTTTCAAAAATTGTAAGTTTATTTTGTAAACTTTAAATTAAAATTATTTTTAAACCTTCATGCAAACTTCTTTTTAAGCTTTTACCTTTGTTTTCAAACTAAGTTTTAAGTATCGGTTTTTTTATCTTCTAAATACCTTACTTTGTTTTCCTTTTAATTGTTGCTTCTTCTTTTTCGATTTCTGCCCTGCTATTTTCCAATTTTTCCTTCAACTCTTCTCTTTTTCGTTCCTCCTTTTTTTCTTTTCTTTTTTTTCTTCTTTTTCTTCTTCATTGTCTGCTCCCTTTTTTTCTTCTTTATTTTCTGTTCTATCTTTATCTTCATCCAATTCTTCCGCTTTTTATTCTTCTTCTCCTTGTTCCTGTTCTTTCTTCTTTCCGTTTTCCGTATTTTCTGTTTCAGAAGTTTTTTTCCTTTTTCCAGTTTAAAATTAGACGTTTAAAAATTATTATTCTTTTAAAAAAATCATAACTGACGAAGTTCATATACTAATTTAAAGAAAAAAAAAATCAGAAGAAAAAGGATGAAAAGAAAATGGAAATTAGTTATAAACATATTAATACACATTGAAAAGAAAATAACTAATAGCGTGAAACAATAAACATATTAATACACATTGAAAAGGAAATATAACTAACAGCGTGAAACGTTCTGATTGGAAATGAGAAAAAAAATTGGAGGTTATTGAGATAATATGACAAAGAGTAAAAAAAACGCGGGAAAAGAAACATGTAAGTTGATGGCAGTTGAGTGTTGGAGGTAACATCATTTAATGATGATTGTTGAATGAAAACAGCTGATAAAAAGACAGCAAATAGTAAAGTAAGATGCGTAGCAACAAAACTTTTCCGAAAAACAAAAAACAAAAAACCCCTACTTCCCCTCATCCAATTTATGAGTTTTTAGGGATTTAAAAATCGGGGACGAACCCCAGAAAATAATTTATAGTTTTCCCGAAGCATTGAGAACAACACCTTTCAAATGAACCAACGCCCCTCGCAATTAGTACAGTGGTTGATTCACAATTTCATTCTATTTTTCACTTTAGATATTAAGATTCCATTTCAATAATGGAAGCGGCAAACATCCGACTTCAACTAAGTTGGAACGTCCTATTATTCACAGTGGTCTTGAAGCAAAAAAAAAAAAAAATCTGACAAAAATGTACCCAAAAATTGTTTGCAGGGGGTGAGTCTATGGTACGCGTGGACTTAAAATCGCGAAAAATCAAAATCTTGGCTGATCCTAATTTCGAGATACCGCAATTAAAAATTTACATAGTGAATGCAAGTTTTCTACAGATTTTCATCGGCTTTTTATTTATTTGTCTTTGGATTCTGTGTTGATCGGTTCACGTTTTTATTCTTCGTTCGATTCATTTCGATCCAAGACATACTATTTCGTTACATGCAGACTTCCTGTCACACACTTTTCTTCAACTGAACAATTCGCCTTCTTCTGCGTCTGCAGCAATTGTTGTTACGAATATGTTGTGCGTGCTTATTATAACTCATTACATACTCGACTCTCTGAAGGCGTTTTTTGTGCACAAGTAGCGCAGTCTGTCGGAGAACGAACCAAGTAGGGATCGATCGCTTCGTTTTATCTCACTTCGATTGTTCTCCAACAGGGTGCTCTACTTTCGCACATTAAACGCCTTCGAAGAGTCAAGTATGTAATGAACTGAGATCAGCGCGCACAACATATTCGTAACAACAATTGCTGCGGACGAAGCTGAAGGCGAATCGAAAACGACCTCGAAACAACAAATTTGTAGGAAGACTTTTTAGGACCGAAAATTTGTGACGCGGTATATTTTATATTGCATTTAAACTCAGTTTATGCTTCAGTAATCTCTCCCGAGAAAAAAATTTTCTTTCCCGAAAAAATAGTTTCCTCTTCCTAGGGTATAGTATTCCCCCCGAGAAAATAGATTTCCCTCCCGAGAGGACAGTTTTCTCTCCCGAGAGAACAGGTTTCTGTCCCAAGAGAGTAGTTTTCTCTTCCGAGAGAATAGTTTTCCATACCGAGAGGATAGTTTTCTCTCCCGAGGGAATAGTTGTCTCTCCCGAGAGAATAATTGCCTTTCCCGAGAAAATAGTTTTCCCTTCCAAAAAATAATTTTCCCTCCCGAGAAAACAGTTTTCTCTCTTGAAAGAAACATTTTTTCTCCCCAGGGTATAATTTCCCTCCGCAGGGAATTGTTTTCCCTCCCCAGGGTATAGTTTCCCCTCCCCGGGGAATAGTTTTTTCTCCCTGGGGAATATTTTTCTCTCCTAAAAAATAGCTTTCTCTCCCTAGACAATATCGCATGACAGTATTGTTCTCGCTTTGAAAGGTACAGCCAAGTTCTACTTTTTTAGATTTTCACAATTTCGTATTGTTTCATCCAACTGATGATGGCTGTCTTTTCAGCCGAAACGTTTTGGTGATATTTACGTGAAAATTAGCGTTTATACACGCTGTGTAATTTGTTTTATTACGAGTATTCTATAACTTGTCACGGGCTGCGGAGCATCAATCATATCTCATATATTTTAGTTTATGTTGAAAATATTTTTCAGAATCCCCCATAAAATAACCATTACATCTAGTTTAGTTAGTTAGCATAATTTTAAGACACTTTCTATTGGTAACAATATTAATGAAAGAGATCAACGCGAGACCATGGTTTTCAACTTGTTTTATTCGATTGTTTTCAATTCGCCTTCAGCTGCGTCCGCAGCAATTGTTGTTACGAATATGTTGTGCGTGCTGATCCCAGTTCATTACATACTTGACTTTTCGAAGGCGTTTAATGTGCGAAAGTAGAGCACCCTGTTGGAGAACAATAGAAGTGAGATAAAACGAAGCGATCGATCCTACTTGGTTCGTTCTCCGACAGATTGCGCTACTTGTGCACAAAAAACGCCTTCAGAGAGTCGAGTATGTAATGAGTTATAATAAGCACGCACAACATATTCGTAACAACAATTGCTGCAGACGCAGAAGAAGGCGAATTGTTCAGTTGAAAAAAAGAGTATGACAGGAAGTCTGCATGTAACGAAAGGGTATGTATTGGATCGAAATGAATCGAACGAAGAATAAAAACGTGAACCGATCGACACAGACTCCAAGGACAAATGAATAAAAAAGCCGATGAAAATCGGTAGAAAACTTGCATTCACTATGAAAATTTCAAATTGCGGTATCTCGAAATTCGGATCAGCCAAGATTTTGATTTTTCGCGATTTTAAGTCCACACGTACCCTGACCCGTACCCCATAGACTAAGACCCCCTAAAACCCGTTTTGGGTACATTTTTGTCGGATTTTTTTGGTTTTTTTTTTTTTGCTTCAAGCCCACCGCGCGTGTATTCATGCTACAAAAATTCTGTCAACATTATCGCGCTTCACCCGAAAAGGCTTTCACCTCGAGTAGTGCAGATACATTACAATCACATTCTGAAATTATTGCTACTGCATAGGGAAGTTGTGCTTGTCGTCTATTTTCAAATTGAAGGAGCTACTCTTATTGAAATTTATCACAATAATATTCGAATGAGCTCCATTTATTGCAATACATTTTATCTGCCTCTGTCGCGGATAGAACTTGCATTCTATCGATGGTTACAGTGGGGTTTCAATGACCAAACGATGTATAAATACTGAAATTTCATGGCAGAACAATCTCAAGTGTATTACATTCAATTTCAAGATAATTTCAATAATTTCATGACATTGTGTTACTCGGGACCTAAGACGTCATCTACAAAAAGGCAGAATGGACTGCATTTTGCAATTTGGACCTATAAATTCTGGCTCATCTGAAAAAACACTTATGTGCATGGGGAAACTAATAGCACATACGTTGTTTTTAAACCGGGCCGGAATTTATAGGTCCAAATTGCAAAATGTAGTCCAAATGTAAGTACTACACTGCCGTGCTACGGAAAAACTCCGTATGAACATTCGAGAGTTGCCAAATTTCCCTAGATTAATAATGTATTTTTTAGGAAAGTTACACATATTTTTCATTGAAATTTTCGGGTATTTCAGATCAAATTGCGAACAAAATCGTCTGAGAAATTTGAAGCAAAACATTAGAAAAATGTTCAGTTAATTCAGTTTTTACTGAAGGGAATCTGGCAACGCCTGATGGCTCAAACGACGTTTTTCCTTACCACGGCAGTATATACGAGCTGATTGTTAAAATTGATAGACAAAGCAATAGACAAAATAAGGAGTACATGGTGATCCTATTGATTGAAATGGGTGGTTCCTATAGACTGAGGGAGAAAATGATGGAAGAACTATCGGGTCTTTCGTGGGTTGCCGTTACTTACTCTGAAAAAAAATTCTCGGCGCTTTTACTAAGGTCCGTTGGTAATTTTACCATCTCACTTTTTTTTACCAATTATTGGTAATTTTACCAAAATAGACTGGTAAGCTTACCTAAAAACCGGTATTTTTACTGTTTTTTTCAGGTAAGAATACCACTTCTATGGGTAATCAATTCCCGGCAACTTTGCCATTTTATCTCGGTAATTCGACCACAGTCGATAAAAAATATTGGCGTTTTTACCGGGATCAGTAAAATTACCGAGAAAGTCAATAATTTTACCGAGATTTCTCGGTAAAATTACCAATTCCATAAATGGTAATTTTACCAATAAAAAACTGGGATCAAATAGAACCCTGAATTCTTGGTAATTTTACCCTTTTCTTGGTAAATACACCGATATTTTTTTTCAGTGTAGTCTATTACCTACCTCCTTTGGCCATTGCAACCAGCCGCTTCCACCAATAGGATCACTCTATTTCCCTTTTTTTCCCTCTTTGTCTTTGTTTATCAATTTCAGTGATCGGCCCGCAGGTAGAAGATCACACGAGAACGTACCATCAATATTAGGGGTGTCAGGACCAAGATGAACCACTATCTCTCTGAAGTTCGGCGTTGGATCTTTCCGCTTGAAATATTCGGATGTGTAAGCGGTGATGTTATGACCTCTGGAGGCGAGTTCGTCGATGAGGGGAGTGAAAATCCGATAATGGCTCGCAAACGGGAGCGGAAATAGAAACAGAATTTTGGCCGACAGTACTGCCTCAAAACCGCACAGGAATATAGCACATGTCAACAATGCCCACGTTCTCATTTTGGTTTATCGGATTGAGAGGACTTTTTTCATAAATTAATCGATTTAGCAAGAATGAATCGTATAGATTATTCAACACTTATCAATTACTGTTATACTGACGTATAACATTCCATTAAGCATTGCACGAGGACAAATATCATCACCTAGATCAGCAAAACAACACAGGAAATATGTCATTCAATAATAATTTTGGGCGCTTCTGGGTACCAGATGCGCCCTTTCCAGCCGTTCGACTCCCCCGATGTAACATGTACTATACTACATACCGTTTTGCCTTATGGGTAATGACGCCATTCTGGTACACCCGGGAAAATTTGATTTTCTTCTGCATCTGGTATTCGTAAAAGTTTTCGTGAAATGTTTTGCTTTTAAGCATAACAATCTCGCACGGACGTATTACCTGGTTAAACTATTTTGGGGCTTCGTTATGCTTAAATGCCTCATATTCGAGGTTGTAGTTTCAGATTGATTCGAAAAAATCACGAGCAGTCACGTGATCTCTTCATTTTAGTGACGTGCTACTGTGCTATTTTGTGATTGGTTCATTTTCTCGGCGCAGCATCGTCAAGCGTCAGCTGCAGAGACATGAGACCCTCCACTAGTAACTTGGCTATGGTGGAAGCTTTTACTTTCGGGACTTCAGCATTCTTCTGTTGACTTACCTACATGGTTGATGTTCAACAACGTGTTGGCAGTTTCGTTTTGCAAACAAGCCGAAAATGGCCGACGTTTGGGAAAGTTGTTTGGCTTATGACGTCATCCGAAGCTCATCATCGACCATGTAGGTAAGTCAACAGCCGAAAATTAGAGTCCCTTTATACCCAGAGTTAAGACAACTCACTTTTGGTTCGGCTGAAAGTGGCCTAAAAAAAAATCCAATTCTGATTGGTTCTCGCTCATGGAAGCCGAAACGAGTGCACCAAGATGGCGGTACCTCGAATGTGAACAAGAATAATGAAAATATCACCTAATTGTGGTTTATCAAGAGTAAATTGTCATTTCCATCGGTCCAAAATGAAAAGAGATTAAGAAATTATTCACAAACCAATCTCATTTTCTTTTTAATTGATCAATTTGTTGATGTTGTTGTTTTTGTGTGACAGACATCTCAGGATTCCTGATCCTTATCCCTCATTATCGTTCGTTTGGGTGCACTCGTTTCGGCCTCCATGGCCAGCCAAGGCCGGCTGCCAGTCAGCTGATAATCGAGTTGTCTTAACTCTGGGTATAAAGGGACTCTACCGAAAATATGGTGATGACTGTTGCTCGCTCATAATTGTCCATAAGGAATTGTTGAAACCCCGAAAGTAAAAGCTTCCACCTGTCGCTAGGAGGCCAGTGGAGGGTCTCTTGTCTCTGGTCAGCTGTTTGCGGCTCTGGGTTGAAGGTTTAAGGTTATGTCAGAGAGAATAGAAAGTTAGAGGCCCGACTCGATGCTAGGTAATTGAAACAGATGCGCTCGCAGCGCGCTCGCTGGCAACGTACGCAACTATTATTTTCTATTGTTTTCCAGAGACTAGCGGCGGGTATGTTGCTGCCGGACCACCTTCACGTAGGCAATTTGTTATACATCGTCCGTCCGCAATACTCTCGCTTGGCCGTATGAAAACGTTCTTCGCATGCGCATTGTTAAAGAAGCGCCCTCCAACGCTTTGGCGTTGGAACTGCTTGTTTTAGTTTCACATAAGATCTTCCAAATTTTTTCCCCAAATTTTTCTTGTGCAGTTTTGTATGGCAAAACGTTACTACAGATCTGGGTGATTCCTTGGAAATTTTAAAACCACCCAGTGCGACATACACACAAAAAAAGAAAAAAATCAAGAATCGGTCACTTATCTCCAAGGTTACAATCACTCGCGTTCTATTAAACTCCGCACTTCCGGGAATCTCAAGTAAAACAAAAAATAAATAATAATGATAAATGATCAGGGTTTTATCATTTTCCGGCCATTAAATTCAACGCAATTCAATACGTATTCGAAAACCATTCCAATTGAAATTCACTTTCATTTTATGGTCTGGCGAGATTCATTGACACTGGAAAAAAAAAAAAAAGTGGACGGAAAGTGCGCGATTTGTACATCGAGTGCGTAGAGGTCACCAATAAACCAATATCCCCTCACAATAAACAGCACTCGAGATGATGTGAATCATCCCAAAGAACGATCTGCTATATTAAGAACAGGGAACATTCAAAAAATGCGGAGGAAACCAGACGATAGTAAAATTGAACAAATTCGTACAAATTTTAAATGTAAATTTCTAATGTAATATTGTATTATTTAAACCAAAGATCTAAACGATCGGTGGAAACAAAACGACGAAACACGAGATCCGAGCACACTGCCAATTGAGTCCACTTCCCGCTGTACCGACGTCACAAATCTGAAGAGGCCTTGAACTCCATGAGGTTGATACGTTATGTGGACGCACGAAAGACCGGCACCTTTTTAACAAGTCAATTTATTCCTAATTCCCAGCATCAAAACAATTGGATTCATTTGAAGCAAAAGGAATTGTCTACGTTTTAACATGGTCCTCGTCATGCATGTATTCTCGTGGGTCTCAAGACCCAAGTGACAACGGTGGCGGTTTTTTTGAGCTCAGTCATTTAACTGCAGTCCGAATGTAGGAGGGATCTATTTCAAGAGGTTTTAAACGGTAAAAAACAACGTAATCTGGTATTTAAATGGACGAAAGACGAAACTACGAGTCTCTGTTTGTGACGTTGGAGACTTCCTGAAAGCTTCATTTTTTCTTTGGAATACTGGTCAGCATAATTCCTTAAAAACCTCATTGCGATTTTTCTCCTCTATCAGGAGAATATTATGTATAAAAATAACTCAGGAAAGGAAATATTTCAGGGTCGCAAATTGTCCTAGGGCTCCGAAATTTTTTACAACACGCAAATTCCCCCCCCCCAAAAAAAGTCGACACAACGCTCCCTCTCAGATCACCCCCCCTCCCCCAACTTCCCTCGCCAGTCCTTATTAAGCAATAAAAGTCTGACATAGATCCAGCTCCGAAAAAGGTGCGTAAACGTATGGATAAATGTCGTCCACTTGAAATTGGACCACATTTTGCAATTAGGAGCTATAAATTCCGGCCCGGTTTAAAAACAACGTATGTGCCATTAGTTTTCCTATGCACATAAGTGTTTTTTCAGATGAGCCAGAATTTATAGGTCCGAATTGCAAAATGCAGTCCAATTCGCCTTCAATTCCGCGGCGCAGGCAAAAAACGTACCACGAAGCGCGATCGAATGTATCTATCCGAATAATACACATTCATCTTGCTCCAGTTTTGCTGGAAATATATAGAAAAAATAGAGCTATTCTGTCGTGCTAAGCAAAAACGCCGCATGAGCCTTCAGGTGTTGACAAATTCCCTCCGGTTAATCACTAATTTTCAGGAATTTTTTTAAATATTTTTCCTCCAATTTCTAAGATAATTTTGCTTGTAATTTGATCTAAATAGTCTGAAAATTTCAAGGAAAATTATTCACGATTTTCCTCAAAAATTAACATTTCATCGTAGGAAATTTGGCAACTCTCGAATGTTCATACGGCGTTTTTCCTTAGTACGGCAGTATTGGCAGGTATCGCCTCCTTTAAAGTCGCCTTCAATTCTGTCGTGTAGGCAACAAACATATCAAGGAGCGCGAACAGTTATCTATCCGAGGAACACACAGTTCTATCGATCCATAAGCGATACACAGAGTTGTGAGCGTATTAGTTAAGCTATCGCCTATTAAATGAATGAAACCTACTACGCTCGCGCCCTATTTATTAACACATCATTGACTATTAAGCTATCATTGGCTTTAAAGCTACAGCTTCCAATGTCAACAATTTTGAGGTAAACGGCTGCGGTTGTTTCTGGGGTGGAAGGGCACAAAACGTGGTAAACTCAGTACAATTTATTTCGTTTAGCATTCATCTTCTGAAAACATGAATAACTTTTTTTAGCTAAGAAAATTAAAGTTTCAGCATGTCCCCTTATTCCTTTTCTCATCGGCTGAAACGATCTGATCTAGAGAGTGATCCATAACGGTAGAGAGGAGTGAATGTCGATTTTCGATATTTCCCTATTTGAAGTTATTGTAAAGAATTGATTATTAAGGTGTTCGTGAAGAACACCCTGTGTACAGATCCTTTTTTATGGGTTTAAGTGGTAGATCAATCGAGTTATCGCTAAGTACGCCACGCGACTGATCCAAAAGTCCCGTACCACTATACCATCAGGCAACACCCCTGTAACTTTTGAACCAATTGAGATAGAGACTTTAAATTTTGTGGGTACTTCGAGGTCAATGAAACTGGTTTTTAAGACTTCCGAAAAGTTTAACAGTATCATCCTCAGTGGCGTGGCGTGCTTTGCGATATATCGATTGATCGGCCATTTAAACCTATGGAAAATGATCGATAAACAGGGTGTTCGCAATGAACACCTTAATAATCGATTCTTTACCATGGTTTTAAATGGCAT
This sequence comes from Bemisia tabaci, assembly GCF_918797505.1. Lineage (NCBI taxonomy): Eukaryota > Metazoa > Arthropoda > Insecta > Hemiptera > Aleyrodidae > Bemisia > Bemisia tabaci. Next base: position 37,257,083 of record NC_092802.1, on the reverse strand, counting down.
AACAATCGATAGATCGCAAAGCACGCCACGCCACAGATCATCCTGAAAAGTAGCAAGAGCCCTAGTGGTTAGACGCATGGTGCCCGACTTATGGATCACCCTGTATACAGCACAGCCTTTATACATTGATGCAATTCATTAATATTAAAACCTGTATATTTCGCTGTAGCGATAACGTGGTCGGCTGGTATCATGTGAGAACCTAATTTGATTCGAGGATTACATACCGTACAATCTTAAGTGGCTCTTGAGCTTATCAAGCTTTTCCCAATGAAACATTGAATTATTTGCAATGTTGCAGTGTTTCAGCTTTTTTTCGCAGAATATCAAATTAGGGATACCAGATTAAAATATTTTGATTCTTCTCGTGAATCAGGAATCAGGAAGAAAAAATTGATTCGTCCGTCGTTCCTATCATTTGATTCCTATTTTGAATGTGGTATCTCTTATCCGTCTGGATACCCTAAATTATTAGTAGGTATCCTGAATGCATGTCCCTAGTTCCAAAATCAATTTAGTTGCTCTTAGTTCTTACGCAAGCGAGTTTTTTGTATCGTGCTCTAAATTTTTAAAAGGATCCCTGAAGTTTGCTGCATATTTGTCTCAGGGCCAATTTTTTGCCGGCGACTTTTCGTGTTACCTATTGCTTAGAAATCAGTTTTCATTAACGCAGGGATATTTTCTGCACGGTTTGGCACCCAAGTTTCTCTGCATATTTCGGTAGGTCGAGTGCCCTTATATAATATATTTTTCAGACTTCTAAATCGTAGCTCCCGAAATCATTCACACAATATAACCTCATGAAAATCTAAATCATTCCTCTCTTGTGCTACTGTGAATGCTATTAAATACAGAGATTAATTTATCCAATATTAAGATTGGTTACATCGGGATTGTCTTAAAGAATAGCTTCCTAGTTTACTTAGCTTACCACAACGTTCCTGATATTGCATGAAATTTAAGTCAACATTGTGAGCATTTAGTTGTGTCTAAATTTGTGCGTATGCCAACGAAGAACAATTTCTGCAACAAACGACCCGTGTTATTACTTATTGACGTGCGTGTTAAAACCTGATAGGCAGCAAATTCTACCAATTTCAAAGGAATATTCTGTAAACTCTATCACACAAGAACAGCTTGTCCAGCTAATGAACAATTCCTAATTTTACTCCGGTTAAATATTTTAATCGCCACAGAGCAATTTTAATAAATCCCCACTATGATTTTGAAGTTCCTAGTGATGGTAGTTATGATCAGTTTTAGATGTGGTTGTCATGCGCACAACATTCTCGTGTTTTTGCCTGCCCGACTCTGGAGTCATTACATGCAAGTAGAGCCCATTTTTGAGGCCCTGGCTGTGCGCGGCCACGATGTTACGGTTGTCAGCCCATTTCCTCCGAAGATTCAAATGGATCATTTGCGACATTACTATCTCTCGACTGACCCTTTTGCGGGACCCGAAGGTAAGAACCAGGGCCAGATAGCGATCAGGGACCGAGAGTGCTTGCGGGTACAACTTCCGATACCCGGATTATCGTTTTGCATAGCTCATAGTATTTTGTTTTCATTTCCAACCACTTGTTTATTTTTAATCCTCGTAGAAAAACCACCCACTTGTAAATACAATTCTAGCTGAAGCGCACTTCAGCTATGCATTCACCACTGCAAAAATGTCAAAGGAAATCGACAAGCCCAGCGTGCATGAAGGCTATTTCAATTGTAATCTTCCGTCGCATTTCTAAGGCGCAATGATACAACTATTTGAACTCTCCGGAATGCGTGAGGTATCACGCCGCATTTGAAGGCGTTTTCAAATCAGCCAAGTTCCGATACCCGGATTATCGTTTTGCATAGTTCATAGTATTTTGTTTTCATTTCTAACCACTTGTTTGTTTATAATCCTCCTATAAAAATTACCCATTTGCTATATACAATTCTAGCTGTAGCGCACTTCAGCTATGCATTCACCACTGCAGAAATGTCAAAGGAAATCGACAAGCCCAGCGTGCATGAAGGCAGGCCCGCCACAAGGGGGGGATACTGGGTCCCTGGTACCGGGGCCCGGGCCCCGGAGGGGGCCCGTGTAACCCGTTATAAACCACTACGAATTCACATGCAACCCTTGTTTCGTAAGAAAAAGTGAAAAATTCACCCTAAAAATTTCGCAAAAGATGAATAGATTTTCAGAAACACGCTGGGACACTGTAGAATTCTTTTTAAATTTTCAAAGAAGTATACTTCTTGGAAAATTTCTATCTATTTTCAAGATTTTCAGTACAGAGGGATAGTTTTAGTAACTGCGTTTCATTTTCTTCCGTCGTCAGATGCTAAGAGTCTCCAGTCTGGGCATCCTCGACTTCAATGGCTCATGGCTCATGGCTCAACTCAATTGCCATAGACAAACGAAGGGGGAGTCCAGGGGGTCTGGCCCTCTTCTGTACCATCAGGCTCTCAGACCCCACTTGTCATCAGGGGCCCAAAAGCCTATTATTTATGGGCCTTATGACACCAAAAATTCTAGTCTTAGGAGCTTTCTAATTCTTTCTTTTAAAGTTCAAGTGCCCTTAAAGGATCTGGTCGGATTTCTAATCCGATTTTCCCGTACGAGTGGATAACTCATTTGAAGAAAGTTGCGTAGATCCATAGATAAAAATCCATGACTGACACCTCAGAAAAATCTGGAACCAATTCAAAACAAGTTCAGAGGTCTAAATAATACTTATAAGTGGCAAAAAGTTTTATTTTTTTTTTCTTGGACAGCTTCTTCTCGGAATTGCATCACTCCGATCAAATTTCGAACACAGGAAAGCCCACTAATAAAGAAAGCACAGTGGTGGTAGAACAACAAATTGCTCAGAGGGGCCTGTAGAGCTACAGCACCGTGGCTAATCCGGCCACGGTATGAACACTAAGCACGCATGCAGCACACAGTTCAAAATTAAGTACACATATTTCAGGAATCAATTCAAAATAAATTCAGAGGTCTGAATAATACTGATAAGTGGCAAAACTTTTTTTTCTTCTTGGGAAATTTCTCAGAATTTGATCTCTCCGATCGAATTTCGAACAAAGAAAAGCCTATTTTGCGGAACATAATTTTTTGAAAGGTGTTAAAGGTTTAGTTCCTATCATCCTCATTTCCTCCAGGCTTTAAATACATTATGATTCCATGCTTTTTTTTCGTTTTTCCTCAACAGACTTCTTCAAATGGCTAATGGAGGAAGCCATCAATAAACAAAAACAACCCCTGCGAATTTTGGGTGGAGTCAACATCGCAAAGACGTTGGGTGACAAAATAATACCGCAGGTTCTCGAATCTCCAGTTTTTCAAGATCTAGTTCATGGCGATAACAAATTCGATTTGATCTTCACGGAGGCGTTCATGTGGCAGGAGGCTCTGGTCATTCTAGGACACCTCTTCAAAGCCCCCGTAGTGACGTACTGTCCCTTCGGTTATTCACAGGAAATTCTTCGGTATATCGGCTTGACGAATTCCGTTGCATATTTGCCACTAAAAGATCTTCCATATGCAGGTCAAATGAGCACTTTACAGAGAATGGAAAATGCGCTGTATATTTATGCAAAGATGCTTTACGACGAATATTGGTACTACCCGCAGCATGATGCCCTGCTGGCCAGGTATATTCCAGGTCCTCTTCCTCGCATTACGGATATGCTCCGGAATATCTCGCTGTTTTTTCTGACCGGCAACACAGCTTTGGACGGGGCTAAATTGTATCCTCCGCATGTTGTTGAGCTATCAGGCGTACACCTCAAAGAACCTACGCCCTTAGACAAGGTATTAACCAGTGGCGTGGCGTGAATTGCGATGTATCGATTGTTCTGCCATTTAAACCTATGATAAAGAATCGATTATTAAGGTGTTCGCTGCGAACACCCTGTTTGTCGATCCTTTTCCGTAAGTTCAAAAGGCCGATCAATCGATATATCGCAAAGCACGCCACGCCACTGGTATTAACATTACTGCCTTGATACCTATCAAAGAGAGAAGTAAGTGTCAAATTTTCGAAATCGAGTTTCCTTGAAAATTCGTATAATCTTTTTTAGATGAAATCAATGATATAGCTAAAACAGCACAAATCATCTTAACTGTATAAAAACTAGACACATGAGAAAGCCGTAAGTGCGTAAAAAATGACGTAGTTTCAGGCAAGACAGCAGAAAGTGACATTTTTCCTCATGAGAGCCAATGAAAACAGTGCACAGCCAATGAAAAAAATGGCTCGCAGAGCGAGTCGAATGTCACTCGCGTAGCGAGTGATCGGGGGTCCAGGGGGCGCAGCCCCTTGGCTGGCCGTTCTGGACGCGCAAAGCGCGTCCAGAACGGCTAGTATATGTGTATACGTAAAATGGAATATTAGTGAAACTAAAAATACAACCACTATAGACCCTACTATAAATAATTGTGACCTGGACCAGTTGTCTTTGGGCAATTTGTATCAGCAGAAATTATATTTTAGGATATCACTAGAGTACAATACTGATATCAGTAGAGGGTCCAACAAGAAAAGTGGTTAGGACCTGAAATTCATCAAAAACACTGGGAGAGGAACGACTCTACCTACTTTGTACATAGGCCTCTTTGTAACAATACTTATTCATGATCCTAGGAATTGAAAAGTATGATGGACAAAGCGGCAAAGGGAGTGGTTTACTTTTCTTTTGGATCGGTCTTGAAAGCGAGTGGCCTTCGTAAGAGGACCGTCCAGGCATTTTTATCCGTATTCAAAGAGTTGGACCAGATAGTACTATGGAAAGCAGATACCAATTACACTGATTCTGACATACCAAATAATGTTCATATAAGGGATCGGTTCGACCAGATAAACATCCTGGGTAAGTTTATAGAAGTTGTTTTCGTACGTTTAACTCAGTTTAAGCCCGTGGAAATGTGTCAATTCTTGGAGAGGCGCAGCCTGATTTTTGAAATTTTGTGTTCATCGGGTAGACATAGATGACATAGGTTTAAAGGCGGAGCGTGATTGGTCGGCTATGTCTTATCGGCTTATGTCTTTGTCGTGCCTGTGTCGGGTGGAACGCTCGACAAGCTAACTGCACCTCCTAAGTTTCCGACAGTAAGTCGTCCATTTCACCTGACAAAGGCACGACAAAACAGCGATAAGACATAGCCGACCGATCACGCTCCGCCTTTTAACTTATGTCATCTATGTCTACCCGACAAACACAAAATTTCAACAATCAGACTGCGGGTTCTCCGACAATAATCGATTATTCAACACAGGTTCAAATGGAGGAAATCCAATTTTGCGAACGCTGGATCCCGCTGTCATGTCTCATTTTTTCAATAGAAAACTATACACAACAAAATTTCTCGAAAAGTCTCTCTGAATTTTCCTCGGATTGTGAAAGATATGAATGGCTTAATGCGAAACCACGTTTCTCTATTACGGTGTTTCAAAGTGCCTGCATTTTATTTTATTTTTCGAGGAGAAACAAGCCAACATACCTTGAATTTGTCTAGGATATAATGCTAATGGAGAAGAATAATCGAGGAAGTTTTCGATGAATTACGTTGAATAGTTATTCAAGAAAACCATGAAGTATATGACATGAAATCTGCAACGTCGTAAATGGAGATACTTGGTTTCGCACTTTGGCCATAGACATATTTACAAACTATGAGGTCAGTTTCCTGATAAAATAGTGTATTTTTCCTTTGGAAAATACACTAAAAATGAATCTTGAGAAACAAGTAGACAACGTCTGATATAGTCATGCAGAAACCGGTTAAATTCCAGTGGCGTGGCGTGAATTGCGATATATCGATCGTTATGCCATATAAACCTATGGAAAAGGATCGATAAACAAGGTGTTCGCAGCGAACACCTTAATAATCGATTCTTTACCATAGCTTTAAATGGCAAAAATCGATATATCGCAATTCACGCCACGCCACTGTTAAATTCGTCCGATCGTCCGATCCAGTCTAGTACTGCCATGCTAAGGAAGAACGCCGTCTGAACCTTCAGACATCGCCATATTTCCCTCAATGAAACCTAATTTTTCTCGAAAAATGTTGCATAATTCTTTTCAAAATTTTCAGACTATTTTGTTTGTAATTCAATCTAGAATATCTGAAAATGTCAAGCAAAAAAAAAACGCTAAGTCTCCTTAAAAAGATATGTTTTATCGGGGGAAAGTTGGCAACTCTCGAATGTTCATACGACGTTTTTCCTCAGCACAGCAGAGTAATCCATCTTTACTTTCTCTTTGTTTTTAGCGCATCCAAATTGCGTTCTTTTCATAACCCACGGAGGGGTGTCGAGCACGATGGAGGCAATACGCTACGCTATTCCAATTATAGGGGTGCCCTTTTTCGCAGATCAAGACAATAATATAGCTAACGCACAGCATTTTGGATACGGCCTGCATCTGTCGTACTCAAATATAACAGAAGAATCACTGCATTGGGCGATTCAGACAGTTTTGAGGGATCCCAGGTAAATTTTTAGCCATGATCAATACAATTTGGCAGCGCCCGCTGAATTGTGATAAATCGTTGAATGCAACAATTCGTTTTCGAAGAATGTCCGAGGTGTATAGCAAAATATTGAAGGCGCTATCTATTCTATCACACTTGCCCACGTATGTGCGAGATCATGCGTTGGCGCCGTCGTAGCTTTGCGTTGTGTGAAATTACCATAGAATTCAGGATACCACTATTCGTACTCTGCGCGTGTCCTCATTGCATACACAAATTATTGAAGGCGCGTTGGTTTCCTTTACGTTGTTCTACATGCGACACCCAGCCGGCGCGGCGCGCGACCAGAATTTCATTGGTACGGTGGAATTACCGGTTGTCTCAATGATGAATTCCGACGACGAAATTATTAACTGGATATCCCGACAAGCACTTTGGGAATTTTTCCTCCGTGTCCACAGTTTTAAGCTTTCCCTACGGGCTGATTGTTGACATTGATAGACAAAATAATAGACAAAGAAGACGCAAGGTGTATGGAACGATCGTGCGCGTAGATTCGCTTCCATTGCAGGCTGATACGTGAAATGCATAGACAATCTATAGGCAAAGAGGACGAAGGGAAAATGGAGCGATCCTATTGGTCGAGGCAGGTGGTTGTCATAGGCTAAGAGGCAAAATGATGGACTAGGTATAAGGCTCCTCATAGGTTGCCGCTAGTTAGTGTACTACTGACTTTATTCGTCTCTTTTAACCACTCGATTCCACCAGAATCCCTACATTATCTCTTTGCCATCTTTGTCCATAGGATTAAACTTTCGATTTGGTTAAAAATATTATCGAAAAAAAAAACAAAAAGCGTGATTATTACGAAAGATAAAATTAAATTCTTCATATTTTCCTGCCACGCACTGTTGGGCAGAGTCCATGTGTTAATTTTCTGAGTTAACTTTTGGTGGCGTGAGGAACCTGTGCTAAAATCTATAACTTATTCTGGAAAAATTCACAAATTCTCCGATGTTTACTGATCAGTCATCAATTTTTTCCAGGTTCAAGAAAAACATAAGCAGGGCCTCAAGAATCTTTACAGACAAACCAATGTCATCTTTAGACACCGCTATCTATTGGATAGAATACGTTATACGGCATAACGGTGCCCATCACCTTAAACCCCTGGCAGTTTACATACCGTGGTATCAGTTATTCTTAATCGACGTTATTGTAATATATTCCGCCATGTTTTGCATGGTGTTGTACATTTTTGTGAAACTATTCTCATTAATATTCAGGAAACTTTTCCTAGCACCTAAATTATTGAAAGAGAAAATAAACTAGAATATTTTTTTATTGGAGTATTGATTCGCTGAATGTCTGGTTTTCATCATTTGCCCTGAAAAAATCGTTAATAATGGAAATAAGATTACCTTAGACAAATATTACCCAGATTATTCTCTGCTTCAATTTCCATCCCTTAAATTACTAGGACGTTAGATTCACAAAAACACGGACGGAAGAAACAAAATCGTATTGGAATAATGAAACAAAGCACAAGTTACGATCGCGCCGTAAGGCGTGTCAAGTGAAGTTGGCCAGAGCGCCTTCATTTCTGGCGCACGCAACATGGACATCCACTGAGTGCGAATAGTTGCATCTAGGTGTTGACATCGACGTTTGACGCAGCGCGAAATTTTCGATGCCAAACCAGGTGCTTTATGCATGAAACATGTCATAGGAGACTGAATTATGAAAACATTTAGGGGTCCTTCTTTGGGTCCTTTTGAGCATTAAATTACTTCTAGACTGATGTTTTGATGAGATAAGGGATTTTTCGATGATTAAATAATCATTTTTTTTTTATTTTCATTAAAGCGTGTACTCTGACTCTTCTTATGCGCTGAATCTTCTGCTCTGTCTTTGGGCGCTCCCTACTTGTGGTCATTTTATTCGATTGGTTTATAAACTGCATCAACTAGCGCAGGATTAGTCTTTGTGAGCTATTTGAAGTAGTGAAAAAAAAAATCAAAATTTTTAAGTAGGTAATCGACGTGTGTTATTTCTCGATGAAATTCGTAACAGGCACATACCAGGTATATGAAACTTGATACACGTTACTTAATTTATTATTTGTTTTCTTCTGAATTCAATAGTTTTTGTTTGTAGCTTTCCAGATTCCTTTCTTTATCATGTTTCAAGCCAACAGCAAGGTCTGTACATTAATGCGACAAATCAATTATAAAACCTGCCTAATTCTCCTCAATGGCCACTTAGTCGGTATCTTATGAGAGCCTAATTTAATTCGGGGTAGGTTATACAACGCATAATCTTGAGTGTCTTCTCAGAGACTTATCCACTTTTCATTATTGAAACATCATTTTTTTTTTGCATGGTTGCATTGTTTCAGTTTTTCCACAGAAATTCATAAGAGGCACCTATAATGGGAATAAATATATTGCTCTTGCGTGTCAGGAAACAGTTGGTTTGTCTGCATGCAGTTATTATCATTCGATATCCATCATCACCATGAGAATTCCCACCCTCTCGAACACCTCAATCAGTTTGTAGATCAATAAAATTACTTTTATCTTTAAGCTTGTGAGTTTTTTGAACGATGCTCTAAAGATTTATCAAAGGAGTTCACCTACCTTAGAGGTGTGTTGCATAGTTGCTTGAAGGCGGATATCAGCTTTTCGCCTGATAATTTTTTTGTAACCTTATGTGTAATACCTGTTACTTTCTGTGATAATCTAATAATCAGAAATTATTCTTCGGTAACAGCCAGAAATTCTCTGCCCAGTTTGGCATCCAACTTTCCTCACAAATTTTGGTCGGTCAAGTGTCATTATTTCTCCACTCTTCTCAAAAGCTTCATGTCTTTTGTAGCTCAAGAAATTTAGTGATAGATCTACACATCATCCGCTACACGTAACATCACCTCATAAAATTCATACCTTTCTGTGCTACTGTAATCACAATTAAGTATTGGTGAATAACTTATCCCATCCAGATATCTTACATAAAAGCTATTCCAAGGAATTACTTTCTAATATATTAAGCCTACCATAAAGTTTCAAAAATTAAATTCGGAATTGATTTGAAGTGAAGTAAACATTGCGAGCCTCTAGTATTCCACGAATATGAGAGAAGGTATCTCTGTAAACTCTACTGCCCACGGAAAGCTTTAACAAGCAATACAAGGTGAACGATCCGAAATTTTGTTCGAGTTTATTATTTTTAATACCTACGGAACAGTTATAATACAAATTAATTCTCACAAGACGATATAATGAAACTCTTAACTACAGTGGTCGCAATCGGTTTAAGTTGTGGCAGCCATGCCGACAACATTCTCGTGTTCTTGCCTACCCGATTCTGGAGTCATTACATCCAAGTGGAGCCCATATTTCATGCCTTGGCAAACCGTGGCCACAATGTTACCGTTGTTAGCCCATTTCCACCGAAGAATCAGACGGACAATCTTCGACATTACTTCCTTTTGGCAGAGATATTTCTACAGGGTGATAAAGGTAAGGATACCAAGTTCAATTCAAAATAAGCTCAAGGGTCTGAATTATATTTTAACGTGGTTATGAGTCAGTGGCGTGGCGTGCTTTTCGATCTATCGATATTTCCCCATTTAAAGCTGTGTTAAATAATCGATTATTAAGGTGTTCGCTGCGAACACTCTGTTTATCGATACTTTCCCATAGGTTTTAATGGCAGATCAATCGATGTATCGCAAAGCACGCCACGCCACTGTCATCAGTATAATACTTTTTCATAAAACCATCTTTGACGCCGTAAAAGTTTATCAGCCCCAGTCTGTTTTCCCCCAAAATTTTACATTGCACTAAATCAAATGTTTCATTTTGCATTGAGATTACAAGTTGTTTTTCCGGTTGGGATATTTCTTATTCGCACAATTTTCAAGCTTTCAGTTATGAGAAGCGCGATGGAAGTTCTCAAGCTTGGACTCGGTTCTTCTCGAAATAATGCTGCTTAGATGCCTCTATGATAGCTTTGATTTTAATTCAATTGATTTTACATTTTTTAAGAACATAAGTTCTGGTGCTTTCATTATGTTCAACGGGCAACTCGACAGGGTCTGAACTGGAAAAAACATGTAATGTCTCCTCTTAAAAATCTTACGTAAGAAACTATTTACACAACGGATGGTTCGGTGATCAACTTCTAACGAGATATGCAAGTATTTTTAACATAGATCGAATGGATCCATTCGATCTATAGCTAGGGAGGCCTGGCCCCTCTATCACCGGGAGGTCTGGGGGGTATGGAATACCCCTCAGTCCAAGGGGGGGCGGGGGGCCTCCTCCTAAAATTTTTTGAAATTTTAAGCCTATTTAGACGTATTTTGAGGCTTCTGTGACGGCTACTCCATCTTTTACACAAGTCTCTAGTTCCTATTAGTATGAATGCGTGTAATTCTGGAAAAATTTCTTCTCTGAGCGAAGAAAATTCTGCGAAAATTTTAAGGGGCAAAGTCGACTTATTCCTCTTCAAAAAATTAATTAGGATCGGAAATTTTGAAACGCTCCGAACGAGACAAGCGCTCCTATAGATTCACAGTTGATATACATATTAGTATAAAAGTGTGGAAGGTATTTCTAACAAAATAAGTTTCCTCAAAAATACATTTATAAATTCATATAATTTTTCCATTTTTTTTTCTCAGACGATCTTCTCCGCGAGTTCTTAGAACAGAGGCGCCTCAATACACCATTCCTTTATGAATTAAGGGAAATCAATTTGGGCAAAACGATGGGTGACATTATTATACCGCAGGTTCTCGAGTCTCAAGTTTTCCAAGATCTAGTTCATGGCGATAACAAATTCGATTTGATCTTCACGGAGGCGTTCATGTGGCAGGAGGCTCTGGTCATCCTAGGACACCTCTTCAAAGCCCCCGTGGTGACGCATTGTAGCTACGGTTATGCACCGGCAATACTTCGGTATACTGGCCTGACGAATTCTGTTGCGTATTTGCCACTAAGGCATTTTCCGTATGTTGGCCAAATGAGCTTTCTCCAGAGAATGGAGAATGCATTGACCATTTATGCACAGATGCTTTACGATGAATATTGGTACTACCCACAGCATGATGCCCTGCTGGCTAAGCATATTCCAGGTCCTATTCCTCGCATCACGGATATGCTCCGGAATATCTCGCTATTTTTTCTGACCGGCAACACAGCTTTGGACGGGGCTAAATTGTATCCTCCGCATGTTGTTGAGCTATCGGGCGCACACTTCAAGGATCCTGCGCCCTTAGACAAGGTAAAAATTTAAATGATAATGATTATGAGGAGTAACATAGATTTTTGCAAATGGTCTGTTTTTGCCCTTGATCCTAAAACTGCTTCCAAAAAGTCATCGTGGAATTTTATGGATGTTTTTTTGCGCCATGAATGGCGCAGAATCAACCCCTCTTAGATCTTGTCTACAGTCCGTGCGAGCAAAGGTTCGCAAAAATTTCAACTACGCATCGTTTTACTCCTTTTTCCTGTGCGCTGAAGGAATAAGTAATGTCTCAGTTTTAACATATTCCACCAAAATTCCGAGAACCATGCGCTCGTAGGCAAGGCCTGAGCTTTAGTATAGTTACCATGTTTTTCTTCTATCCCCTACTTTAAGGCAAATGAAGCTTTGCTGCATCACACATTATTTTATTATGTACGACAATAAAGCATACTGTATTAGCTACCTTTATTTTTACCGATGCTTTTGCTATTTAACACCACCTCATGAATACGTACAAAGAAGATAAGTGAAACTGAAAATATAGAACGATTAGAAACCCCACAAAAATGGTGAGCTAACCCATTCGTTTTAGGTCATTATTCATCGATGGAGATTCTACTCATATCACTAGAGTATTTTACTGACATCCGTAGAAAAATGCCAACAAGAAAAGTAGTAGCAGGAGAAACCATTTACTTCCCAGAAGTTTAAGGAGGTACTGTGGCACCTTAGGAGGAACGTTTGGAAAAAAGTTCATAAGGAAAAGTCCAATTTTTACCATAAACTACGTCACTGAAATCCATCCTGCATCGGCCGGTATATCCTTGAATCACCCTGTATACAACTGGAAAAGTAGCTGGGATTTCTACTTCTCTAAAAGCATTGGAAAAGCAACGATTTTACCTACTTCGTGCATAGGGATTTGTAAAAATATTTATTCATATTTTCAGGAATTGAAACATCTCATGGACACAGCTGAAAAAGGAGTTGTTTACTTTGCTTTTGGATCAGTAGTGAAAGCGAGTTTACTTTGTAACAGGACAGTCCAGGCATTTTTAACGGTATTTAAAGAGTTGGACCAGATAATACTATGGAAATCAGATATAAACTACACAGACTTTGATATACCAAAGAATGTTTATATTAGGGATCACTTCGACCAGATAAGCATCCTTGGTAAGTTATTAAAACATTTTTTCGTACTTTTAACTACATTTAAACCGACACAGAATCGCTTATTCAACTAAGGTTCAAATGGAGGAAAGCTAGTGTTGCCAAATTGCTGCCCTGCTTTTATGTCTCATTTTTTCAACAGAAGACTGGACAACGAAATTCTTTGAAAATCTCTCTGAATTCTCCACAGATTATGTACTTACAAAATTTTAGGACGTTGTTCCGTTTACTGATACAAAAATAAAACATTATACGAAGTTTTACAATGCATGATATAGCTAAGTAGATTCTGATTAAACTCGTTCAATCGTCCAATCCAGTTCAGTGATCCATCTTTAATTTCTCTCTGTGTTTAGCACATCCAAATTGCGTTCTGTTCATAACCCACGGAGGGGTGTCGAGCATGATGGAGGCAATACTCTACGCCATTCCAATTGTAGGAGTCCCCTTTTTCTCAGATCAAGACAATAATGTAGCCAATGCGCAGCATTTTGGATACGGTCTGCATCTGCCATACTCAAATGTAACAGAGGAATCTTTGCGTTGGGCGATTCAAACAGTTCTAAGAGATCCCAGGTAAATTCTTAGCCATGCTCAATCCAAACTTTTGGCGCCGTGCTAAATTGCGATAAACCTTGGGATGCAACAATGCGTTTTAGAGGAGTATCCGTACTGCATAGCAAAATATAGAGGGCGCACTGGTCTGAATCACACTTGCCCAAATGTCCGAGATCATGCGTTGGCGCCGTCGTAGCTTTGCGCCGTGTAAAATCACCGCAGAATTCAGGATACCACTAATCGTGCTCTGCGCGTAACCTCATTGCATACTCGCATTATTGAAGGCGCTTTTGTTTCCCATACGTTGCGTTGTTGTATGTGCGACCCGGCTCGGCGAGGCGAGGCGCCTCTATTGAAGGCTGATTAATGAATTTGATAGATACATCGATAGACAAAGATGACAACGAGAAAAGGGAGCGATCGTATTGGTTGAGCGGGTGGTCGCTAAGGACGAATGCCCAAAACGATGGAGTAGCTAAAGGGTCCCACATGGATACGGTTGGTCTATTACTTACCTATTTAGACTATATTGGAATCACCCGCTTTCACCAGTAGGATCCCTCAATTTTCACTTTGCCTATGGTTGTATGTATTAATCAATAATTAGTAATCGCCAAACTTATAAAATTTCGATCGAACTTTCGTTCGATCGAAATTTTCGGTTTGTCGAAGAGAAATTTCGATTCGTAGGATCAAACTTTCGATTTAGTTAAAAATAAAAATAAAAATAATAGATAGATTTTCCGAGTCTTTGGACGTGTGATTCTGACCTGTACTAAAAACTATAACTTATTCTTTAAAACTTCACAAAATCTCCGATGTTTACTGATCAGTCATCAATTCTTTTCCAGGTTCAAGAAAAACATAAGCAGGGCCTCAAGAATCTTTACAGACAAACCCGTGTCATCTTTAGACACGGCTATGTATTGGATAGAATACGTTATACGGCATAACGGTGCCCATCACCTGAAACCCCTAGCAGTTTACATACCGTGGTATCAGTTATTCTTAATCGACGTTATTGTAATATATTCCGCCATGTTTTGCATGGTGTTGTACATTTTTGTGAAACTATTCTCATTTCTAACCAGGAAACTTTTCTTCGCACCTAAATTATTGAAAGAAAAAATAAACTAGAATTTTTTTAATTGGAATATTGATTCGCTTAATGTCTGGTTTTCATCATTTGCCCTGAAAAAATCGTTAATGATGGATTTAAGATTACCTATTTTAGGCAAATATTACACAGATTATTCTCTGCTTCCATTACCATCTCTTAAATTCCTATGACGTTTGAGAGTCTCTGAAGTTCCTATGACGTGTGAGAGAAAGAAATGGAACGGGAGAGAAGAAAGGGCAGGCACCGGGGAGAATTGCCAGGCATGAAGATTCGGACCCCCACTCTCTTTGAAAACCGGCCGAATTAGTGAAGGCACGCGCGGGAATTTTGAAATGCGCTGAAATCGGAACTTTCATCGGCGCGTGCATAGTGCCTCCGCAAATAATGATCGCAGAAAGAAACTGATTGTACGTGACTACTCAGCATACTATAGTACTTGTAGTGACGTTAAGAAAATTTCGCAAGTATGGCTTTTGTCTGAGAAAATTGCCCAGATGCATCGAAAACCCTGGTAAAAATTGGCAGTAGAATGTGTGTTCCAAAATACTATAGACCTAAAGCCGGCTGTAAGATGTCCAATAGCTTCTGTAGCCGGCTGTACAATTTCTTATAGCCTTTTATAGCCGATGGCGATTAAGCAACAGCCAGACGATGAAGTTTATGCTAAGCGTTACTAAATACGGATACTAGGACTTAGTTAGGTATTGGACTACCGCTCTCTTTTTGTGCCGTAGTATCTTGATTTATTTTGCGAGGAAAGCATCGCACTTTTGAAGGATGCCTGTAAATCTTAATATGTTGGAGCGCCTTCAATTTCTTATGATACTGTGCAATACCTCTGGAGTGAAATAGTTGCTTCAGACACCGTGGCACGATTCGGCGGGCCTACAAACGCGCGCCTACAAACCTAACAGGGATACTTCACGCATTGCGCAATGCGTGAAGTATCCCTGTTAGGTTTGTAGGCGCCAGTGCGTCGCCGCTCCGCTTTGTGTTAGGCTCTAATATTTAATCTCGCGGAGTCAGCGTTTTTCAACTCATGATTTTGAAATGTTTGCACACTCTGTATGGATTTTTAATTGATGAAAAAAAAAAAAAATATGTAGTTAGGGAAAATATAATGTGCGTTCTGTAAATACTAAGGTGATTCCGCACAAACTTAAGGATTTACAAAGCACACGAATTTCTACACAATTACTTATAGCCTTTCATAAAAGGCCAATGGCGATAAAGTGTAAAGCCCGGCGATAGGAGCTATAGTCCGACTGTAGTATACTTTTTTATAGCTTTCTACAGCCAGCTATATGATTTTCAATAGCCTTCTTTAGTCGGCTATAAGAACTTCTGTGGTATTTTGAAACGCAGCTCCTATCGCCAATTTTTACCAGGGAAACATGGAAAAAACGACGGATTTCTGCAAAGCGGCACGTGTGATGGCGGTTTTTCTGGAATACGGTGGTAGGGTTCCACCTCAAGTATTGATAATTTGAACAATTCCGTTTTATAGCGAGCTGACATATTTCACGTTTATCTTTTAAAGAGCCCGAAACGGCCGTAGATGAAAAGTAATAATTTATAACGAGTGAAAAAATCAACAAGAGGTAAAAAATGCATTTTTCCGCTGAGATAATAAAATTGACGCTAAAAATATCCAATGAAACATTAAATCGCTTCCTCATCCGGCACACGCGTGCCGGAGATGTCTCCAGGTTTTTTGTGTGTTTTTGTTTTTTTTTTTTTTTTTTTTGCAAAACAATGTGCAGATGTCAAATTCCGTGGTGCGGATCTGCGGGCAATTAAAAATGGCTTATTGTGCGCTCGTATTGAAGGAAGTGCCGGGAGTCGCACGAGCAAGCCGACAAAGGGAACACGCCACGCGCGCTGCGTGCCAGCGAGCAGCAAGCGCCGCACGGTGGATCGAGTCAATACGAGAGGTCGGACAAAATTTGGAAACTTTAAAGACTTATAACTCCGTTTATACCAATATCTGGGGCTCTAAAAGTGGCTCCGTTGGTTTCCTCGTAAAATTTTATTTATGACACACCCCTCATAGTTTAAAATATAACGAAATAAATTTCAAAATTTACTGTTGTAGTAAAATTTGATGTACGACCTCTCTGATTCACTCGATCCACTGTGCGCCGTCGATCACAGATCCTGCTTCCCTGCCGCTTCCCTCTCCCGGCGAATTCGTCGAGCGCGGAATCCATTCCCAGTGGATTCCAATCGTTGTATCAGTTCAACCGGAAGGAACCAAACACGGAGGGTAAAAATAAAAACGTGAATCTATCGACACCGATTCGATCGATCCGCGAGTTTGTAGATCGACTCACTAGTTTGTCGAAAGACACACAAATTTGTCGATCGACTCACTAGTTTGTCGAAAGACACACAAATTTGTCGATCGACTCATACTAGTTTGTCGATCGACTCAATAGTTTGTCGAAAGACACACAAATTTGTCGATCGACTCACTAGTTTGTCGATTGACTCACTAGTTTGTCGATCGACTCACTAGTTTGTCGAAAGACACACAAATTTGTCGATCGACTCACTAGTTTGTAGATTGACTCACTAGTTTGCAGATCGACTCACTAGTTTGCAGATCGACTCAATAGCTTGTCGATCGACTCACTAGTTTGTCGATTGACTCACTAGTTTGTCGATCGACTCACTAGTTTGTCGATCGACTGACGGGTTTGTCGATCGATTCACGGGTTTGACGATCAATTCATGGGTTTGTCTGCCGATTCACGGTTGTCGATTGAATCGGTATCGATCGAATCACGTCTATCAATTCACGTAGTTATTTTCCATCGATTCGTGTGGATCAAATCCATACCCTCCACCGAACACGCGATCACGGCCGTAGCGACATCCAACAACCAACTGTAGGGTAGGGTCGATCGCGGGTTGTCGTTAGTTAGTCTATTACTTATACCTCCTTTGTCTATCGCAACCACGCGCTTCCACAGATAGGATCGCTCCATTTACCCTTGGTTTCTTTTTCAATCGTTCGTCTACCAACTTCAATAATCGACCCTCAACGTTGCCAACTTGTTAGAATCACAACCAATTCCTTGTAATCCTTGAGTCAGGTTGTTTTTCCTATTCTGCATCTAAGTCTCTGGAAGAGATTTCCGCTATGTGGTACCTTCTTCCAAAAGGAAGACATTCAACAACGAACTACAGAGTCCCTCGTGGGTTGCCGTTAGTCAGTCAATTACTTACCTCCTTTGTCCATGGCAACTACCACATCAATAAATGAACATATGAACGAGTGACGAAAGAATTTAAGCACCAAAAATCGGCAACACTCAAAAACAATTTTTTATAAACAGAAATCTAACCCTGCTAAAAATGGTGAATACAAATGAGTAGAAAATCAAAGTCATATGAATCGAATTTTTCAACTCATATGAACAGAATTTCAACTTATATGAATAGAATTTCACTCATATGAGCAGAATTTCTCTATCCAGTTTACGCCAACTTCTATGACTAGAGATTTCAACTCACACTAGTTCAGCGTTGAATCTACCGTGTCCGATATCTCAGAAACTAGTCACCGCACCAAAAAATCATAAGAACAAAATGTTTTTATTTTTCAAATTTACAAACTAGGTCGGTGTCTCCTGGTCAGAAACAGCACTTCTGAAAAATGAAAAAAATTGAATTAATATGAGTTGAACATTTCTACTCTTATGAGTAGAATATTCTAATGATGTGAGTAGAATTTCTGCTCATATGAGTAGGAATTCTACCCGTATAAGTAGGAAGTTCTACTTATGTGAGTTGGCGAATTCTGAATAGCCTACTCGTCATTTTTAGCAGGAATATTAGTTAGGCCTAAAGTTAAGAAAATTTTCTGTCACCGATAGGATCGCCTAGTGGCGTAGCGTGCTTTGCGATATATCGATTTCTCTGTCATTTAAACCTATGGAAAAGGATCGATTAACAGGGTGTTCGCAGCGAACACCTTAATAATCGATTCTTAACCATACGTTTGAATAGCATAACAATCGATATATCGCAATTCAAGCCACGCCACTGGGATCGCCTCATCTCCCCCTCGTCTTCTTTGTCCATAGCTTTGTTGTTTTCAATAATCAGGCCGCCGGCAGTCCGAGAAACCTGAAGAAACACAGTAAAGGCGACCTATATAAAAGTTGGGGAATTTTATGAGTCGCGTTTCTTTGTCGCGTGCTTTGCGATATTCCGATTGGTATGCCATTTAATCTAAGGGAAAGGATCGATAAACAGGTTGTTCGCAACGAACACCTTAATAATCGATTCTTTACCGTAGTTTCATATGGGAGAACATCGATAATCGATCATTCACGCTTCGCCGCTGCTGCGGGCTGACGGTTGGAATTGATAGACAGAGCAGTGGCGTGGCGTGCTCTGCGATGTATCGATTAACCTGCCATTTAAATCTATGAAAAAGGATCGAATATTAAGGTGTTCGCAACGAATACCTTTAATCGATTCTTTACTGCAGCTTCAAATGGATAAATAATCGATCATTCACGCCACGGCACTGAGACAGAGCAATGGCCATAGGAGACGAAGGGGATGCAGAAGACGAGTTCCGGTCAGTGGCGTGGCGTGAATTGCGATGTATCGATTGTTCTGCTATTTAAACCTATGGTAAAGAATCGATTATTAAGGTGTTCGCTGCGAAAACCCTGTTTATCGATCTTTTTCCATAGGTTTAAATGGTATAACAATCGATTTATCGCAAAGCACGCCACGCCACTGGTTCCGGTTCTGAACTTGATAGGGGTTGTGTTGGCTTGCACAGTCTTTGAATCAACGTAAATTTATTTCCTAATTTTCAAGTTCTTCAGTGACTTAAGAAAGACCCACAAAACCGGAAGAGAAAAACCAGAGACGAAGGGAAGCCCTCATGAACGAGTGATGCTAGACCAATACTGCCGTGCCAAGGAAAAACGCCGTATGAACATTCGAGAGTTGTCAAATTTCCTTCGATAAAATGTTTTTTTGAGAAAAATTATGAATATTTTTCAGTGGCGTGGCGTGAATGATCGATTATCGATATTTCCTCATTTGAAGATACGGTGAAGAATCGATTATTAAGGTGTTCGTTGCGAACACCCTGTGTATAGATCTTCTTCCATAGGTTTAAATGGCAGATCAATCAATATATCGCAAAGCATGCCACGCCACTGATATATTTCCTTGAAATTTTTAGAAACTACGGGAGATATTGTGAACAAAATTATGTGAAAAATTGGAAGAACAATATTTACAAATTTTCTAGAGAATTTGTGATTTACCAAAGGAAATTTGGCAACGCCTGAGGGCTCATACGGCGTTCTTCCTTAGCACGGCAGAATAGATCTGTGACCGCGGTTCGGATCTGCGCAAAACAGCAGGCGCTGAGGAAGCAACTATTTCGACTCTTATGTGATGTGGTGAAGTATCTCAGTATTTGAAGGCGTTTTGAAGTCACAAACTGTGCACCCACATGAACGGCATCACTGGTGCCCACTTCGTAGTTTTATACGGCGGTCGAATGAGCCACATCAGCGAACTGAGTATGGAGTTTGATAGAAAAAACTTTAGACAAAGAAGACAATGGGATAATAGAGCGATCCTAACGGAGGGAGCGGGTGATTGCAATGGACACAGGTCAGTTCTTCTTCTTCCGCGTCCGGAGTAACAGACATAAAACATAATCAGTGATACAATTTGTTTAAAATTATATAAAAAATAGATTCGGGAGCTCCAATAATTAGCAGCATTAGTTGCAACGTCATTTGCGAAAATTAGGTGGGTCACATTTTGCAATGAGGAGCCACCATCTCTGGCTCTTCCATGAAAGCACCTTCCTGCATATAGAAGCCGATGGCACATGTGTTCTTCCTAAAATGAGCCAAAAATAATGGTTCCTTTTTGCAAAATATGGTCCAGGTCATCCCTAGTGCAGACCGATTTCATTTAAGGGCATTCTGAGAAGCTATCGACTATAATTAACGGTAACCCACGAGGGATACTGAAGTTTGTCCATCATTTTCCCCCTCTGTCTATAAAAACCACCTGTTTCAAGCACTAGAACCATTCTATTTCCTCATCGCCTTTTTTGTCTTAGAGCTTTGTCTACTACTACTATCATGCCGCTTTTATAGCGCTTCCTTGCGCTGTACGACATCCAAGTAGAGTTTCTGCGATATGCCCAATCACACGCTGAATATGGGAGCTGAATGTGGCTTGAATGTGGAAGTCATCGGCCCGATGCCTGAATTTTGCGCGTGACGCGCAAAATTCAGCAACGATTCTCAGCAACCATAGAACTAATGTTGGATTTGTCTGAGCTATTCGAATAGATTTGACACACATCTGGATGAAAATAACTCGAATTTGCGAAATTTCAGCCGTTGGGCGATGACTGTTGACTTCCACATTCAGCTGCTATATTCAGCGTGTGATTGCGGCAATAGCTCCTCCGGCAAATCGCATCTCTGTCTTACACCATCAATCCAAGATTAAGCAGGGTGCTCTCTATGTTTCCTGCCAGCTTTGTCCATCAATTTCAATAATTGGAAATATTTCTGCCAAACGGAATTACGTGCATTAAGACATGAGCCCTGACACCTATAAGAATAGATGCAAAGCAGGGCTCACGTCATAATGCACGTAGTTCCGTTTGATGGAAATACGTCCAAATAAGTTCCAAATTGCAAAATGTAGTCCAAAAGACCCTTTAGTTAGTCCATCATTTTCACCCTTAGTCTGTAAGAACCACCAGTTTCAACCGATGGGATCGCTCCATACTCCCTATGTCCTCTTTGTCTATCGCTTTGTCCGTCAATTTCAAGAATCAGCCTGCTGTTACCATTTTTATTTTTCGATTGAATCGATGCCGGTTCTTTTTTTTTATGTGTGTCGATCAGATCGATGTCGATCGATTCACGGTTTCAGTTTTGGATCGAGTCATGTCGATCGAATCAACACCCTCTCATCCGTTCGCGCCCGGTGTGCGTCCGCGCAGACAAGGTTGTCATGTTGTGCGATAAAATGTAGAATCCTCGCAAGGATTCAAGCTGGGAAAACCGCTGTTTGTCAGCACTATCTGGCGACGGCGCAGCGGCTAGCGGAAAGCGCGAGTGTCAGCGCGTCTCGCTTTGCGATCGGTATCAGCCGCTAGTTAGTATTAAAAAGTGATCGGGCCTTGAAAAATTCCTCCTGCCGGATGGGCCGTCAATCATCGCTCATAACTCGATTGAATCCGTCGATTCGAGCACGGTTTGGCAACGTCGCGTCTCGACGTCGACCTCAGTCCGTTGCTGAGTCTGCGTCGTTCGTCTCCGCGCTCGTCCAGTTCGTTGTGCTTTCGGCGACGCAACAGTCATCGGACACCGTTCATCGGCCATCAGGTAGGGCCTTTACCAACTCCAACAGACTCAATCCCACGTAGTATTTTTCTGCGGAAAAAAACGCGAGATTTTGAAGTTGATTTGCGATTCACTCAACGTAATCATTAATTAATCGATCTTGGCACGATTTTATCGCTACAATTTCGCGTTCGATGAAATTAGGATTTCACCTCAATTTTTCACGACTTTTTGACGTCATCGGCGGATCTAGCAAATTGGCAACACTGTCTTTT
>NC_092802.1:36917385-36934383 GCF_918797505.1 Bemisia tabaci | reverse complement strand
TCGCTCAGATGTTGATGATCCTAGCGATTTTATCGCCGATAAAATCGCAATTTATCGCGATTTTTCCGTTGAAAAATGCTACTTGGGGTACTCCGATTATAGCTCCGATAGTTTTCGTTAAGAACGATACATTTCAAGAAGATAAGAACAATATACTTCGAAAAGATAGGATGGCCAAATGCAAACGATGCTTTTCTTTATTGCAATGTTCGAAATGTTCTCTTTTCTTAAGTCTTTGACTCTTCCACTAGAGTCAACCCGACGTATGATTGTTTAAGTCTCCCGCTTTGGCGTGGTGTTGACTGTCCTGGAGGACGCTACCTACCACCCTGAATAGAAGAAGCCCCCCTTCCAGGGACGGACTGGCCATGGGAGCGGGGAGGCGATCGCCCCCGCGGCGATTTTTTTCGAGTCATCGTTTTTTTCCCGTATTATTGTAATTTTCTTATCCTTTTCAATCACTAAAAGGCCCCGAATTCCTTAAAAATTTATCTCTAAGAGACATGGAAGGTCGCCAAAAGCATTTGTGATGAAGGGACCCCCAATGAATCCTGAAAATGGGTTAATTTGAAGTTCAAGTACTGTAGAATCCAACTCCAATAATGCCTACGTGTTTAAAAAGTGTGAAATTTTCAAAATTTACTGGGGGAGGGCCCCTGGACTTTCTTGGAGGGGCCACCGAACGACAGGAGGGGCCCTTACATTTAGGTCTCCTCCTAACTTCTCGACTACCAGTCCGCCCCTGTAGTGCCGCTACTGCAGATTTGACCGTTTAAGGCCGTAGTTTAAGGGCACGAAAGCCAGGATTGTATTTCGCAAAAAGATATTTTTTAAAAATAATAATTAAAAATTGAGAAGCAGGAGTAATTTAACTAAATAATAAAAGGAACTCAAATCAACAATATAATGTAAAACAATCTGGAAAATCTCGTCATGTAAATACAGAAGATTCGTAAACGCCTTCAATTGAAGTGTGATACCTCACGCGTTCCGGAGAGTTCAAATAGTTGTATCCCTGCGCCTTAGCAAGGCGATAGAAGTTTATTATTGAAGTAGCGTCCCCGTTTGGTTTTTTGGCTTTCCTGTGCCGCTACTGCGGTTTCGACCGTTCAGGCCGTAGTTTAAGGACGCTAAACCCAGGATTGTTTTCCGCAAAAAGATAATTTTTGCATAATAATTAAAAATTAAGAAGCAGGAATAATTTAACTAAATAACAAAAGAAACTCAAATCCACAATAAAATGCAAAACACTAAGGTAGTTTAAGGGCGCTAAAGCCATGATTGTATTTCGCAAAAAGATAATATTGAAGAATTATTAAAAATTAAGAAGCAGTAATAATATTACTGAATAATTAAAGGAACTCAAATCTAAAATGTAATGCAAAAAAGTTTGGAAAATCTCATCATGAAAATACAGAAGATTCGAAAACGCCTTCCATCGAAGCGTGATACCTCACGCGTTCCGGAGAGATAAAATGGTTGTATCCCAGCGCCTTAGCCAGGCGATGGAAGCTTAATATCGAAGTAGCGTCCCCGCATTGTTCTTCGGTTTTTCTGTACCGCTACTGTAGTTTTGACCGGTAAGGCCTAAAGCCAGGGTTGTATTTCGCAAATTGATAGTGTTTGCAGAATAAGTAAAAATTAAGCAGTAGGAGTAATTTAACTAAATCTCAAAAGGGACTCAAATCTACAATATACTGCAAAAAAAATTGGAAAATCTCGTCATGTAAATACATATGATTCGTAAACGCCTTCAATTGAAGCGTGAGACCTCACGCGTTCCGGAGAGTTCAAATCGTTGTATCCCTGCGCCTTAGCAAGGCGATAGAAGTTTAATATTGAAGCAGCGTCCCCGCTTGGTTTTTTGGCTTTCATGTGCCGCTACTGCAGTTTCGACCGTTAAGGCCGGAATTTATGGGCGCTAAAGCCGGAGTTTATGGGCGCTAAAGCCGGGATTGTACTTCACAAAAAGATAATTTTTGAAGAATAATTAAAAATTGAGAAGCAGGAGTAATTGAACTAAATAATAAAAGGAACTCAAATCTACAATATAATGCAAACAAAATATGCAAAAATAGCTTTTTCCGTCCCCCCTCTGGAACCGACTAGAAAATTCCACTCAGCGGGTCAATTCCAAGCGAGCTTACTTGGTTTTGGCCCGATGGGCGAACTTTCGATTTTGACCCGAAAAATTTAGTCCATGGAACCCATGTCAATTTTTCTCGATTTTGGACTGAGAAAAAAATTTCGAGATTACAGTCGGGTCCTACGTAGTTGGAGGCGTAGAATCGATTCCGCACAGTTCCGACTCTCGGCGAGACTTCCGAAGCCGAGAAACAGTCAAAATCTGGTAAAAAACGAGCTTTTCTGACCACTCTTTGACTCGTTGTCTAGAGCGTTTTAAGCGGATAGCTCTAAGCGAGGTACTCGTGGAGCTTTTCCGACTGAAAAATCACACTCAGCGGGTCAATTCCAAGCGAGCTTCCCTGGTTTCGGCCCGATCCGTGAACTTTCGCCTTTGACCCGAAAAATTTAGTCGATGTAACCCATATGTCGATTTTTCTCGATTTCGGGCGGGGTAAAAAATTTCGAGATTTCAGTCGTATCGTACGTAGTTGGAGGCGTAGAATCGATTCCGCACGGTCTCGACTCGAAAAATAAAAACGTGAACCGATCAACACCGATTCAATGTACAAATAAATAAAAAGTGGAACAAGATCAGCAGAAAAGTTGCATTTACTACGAAAATTTCAAAGCGCGTATTTCGAAAATAGCACTAGCCAAGATTTTGATTTTTCGCGACTTTAAGTGTGCACGTACCATGGACTCACCCCAAGATAATTTTTGAAGAATAATTAAAAATTAAGAAGCAGGAGTAATTTAACTAAATAATAAAAGGAACTCAAATCTACAATATAATGCAAACAAAATATGCAAAAATAGCTTTTTCCGTCCTCCCCTCTGGAACCGACTAGAAAATCCCACTCAGCGGGTCAATTCCAAGCGAGCTTACTTGGTTTTGGCCCGATGGGCGAACTTTCGATTTTGACCCGAAAAATTTAGTCCATGGAACCCATGTCAATTTTTCTCGATTTTGGACTGAGAAAAAAATTTCGAGATTACAGTCGGGTCCTACGTAGTTGGAGGCGTAGAATCGATTCCGCACAGTTCCGACTCTCGGCGAGACTTCCGAAGCCGAGAAAACAGTCAAAATCTGGTAAAAAACGAGCTTTTCTGACCACTCTTTGACTCGTTGTCTAGAGCGTTTTAAGCGGATAGCTCTAAGCGAGGTACTCGTGGAGCTTTTCCGACTGGAAAATCACACTCAGCGGGTCAATTCCAAGCGAGCTTCCCTGGTTTCGGCCGATCCGCGAACTTTCGCCTGTGACCCGAAAAATTTAGTCGATATAACCCCTTATGTCGATTTTTCTCGATATCGGACGGGGTAAAAAATTTCGAGATTTCAGTCGTATCCTACTTAGTTGGAGGCGTAGAATCGATTCCGCACGGTCTCGACTCGAAAAATAAAAACGTGAACCGATCAACACCGATTCAATGTACAAATAAATAAAAAGTGGAACAAGATCAGCAGAAAAGTTGCATTTACTACGAAAATTTCAAAGCGCGTATTTCGAAAATAGCACTAGCCAAGATTTTGATTTTTCGCGACTTTAAGTGTGCACGTACCATGGACTCACCCCAAGATAATTTTTGAAGAATAATTAAAAACAAGCAGTGAACTCCAACACAATGTGTTGATAAGGCGCGTCATTAACTCGCACATATCAACCCCTTTAGTTTTCATTTACAGAGATTTCAAAAAAGGCAAGCAGCACAACAAGAGAATTCACGATCCAACACTGCAAGGTCAACGACGCACCTTCACGAGACCGTGTATTGTGAATCTAGAAAGCTATTCGAACAAATTTAAGTTTTTTGATCTGCCTCAAGCAAAATCTTTTCAGATTCTTGAAGAAAAGTGCTACGGAAAAATTTAAGCGAAGAAAGGAAAAATTCTGTCGAACTCCTAGAAGATAAAGTCGATTTAAAGGTATTTTGGGGCTTATTTTGGGAGTTGATTTCGGTAATTTTCGTTGCGCGAATCGTGTTTTACGTGAAATTCTGGTCAAGAAACATGTATCAGAATGCCTAAAATCGTACCTTGTCTAGTGGTCCATTGTCTTAAATATGTCTTGATTTTGTTATTTTAAACGTCTTTTCATGCAAAGAAGCTCAACCATGCCCATGCTTTATTCATTCATGAATTGAAAGTAAGCAATCCACATCCCGAAAATCTACCGATTTGCCGTAAAAAATCGCAGAAACTTGATATACCAGGTCGATGTACCCACTCTTTGAATTTACCAATCAATTTAGTGAGTGCACGTATGTGAAAGTCAAAATGCTATAGTCATTTTGGGTGCATTCATTTTTCATGAAACAATTGTAAGTAATTTCAATCCCGAAAAACCATAAATTTTCCGTATAAAATAAAAAAAATCAAAATATGTCGACTCCCTGACGTGAAAATTAAATTCTACGTGTGAAAATACTTATGTATCGATATGCTGAACAGAATGCCCGCCTCTCCTCGTAATTTACAAACCGTTCCTATACTCATCTCAAAATTTTTCTCAGAGCTTTGTGTTATTATCAGCTTCCATTTAAACCCCGGTTTGATGGCCGAATCGGCTGCCCAAAAAGCAAGCCATTTTTGAAGGGCTCTATGAGAAATTCGTGATATTATCAGCTCTCAGGAAATCACTCCATGGGTAAAATTGCTGGTATAAATTTTCGAGTGCTTAAAATAATCGTATTCAAGAAACTAAGGCATTAAACTATGGAGTCAATTTCGTTTTAATAATATAACGGGATTTACTTGTCTTCAGGTCAAAACTCATACAAGAAAGCCCCTTGCAAGAGGCTAATTTTTTGTAATTTCACTCAATTTTTTCTCCTTTTTATAATTGAATTGCTTGTCAAATTCTGAGGTCAATCATATTAAATTGTAATTTATACATTTCTTTTTTCCCCCTTCATTTTATTTTTTGTTTGGAGAAGTTTTGTTGATTTCTTCGGATTTCGAATACTGTAACTTCTCTTCTAATTGGCCGATTTTTATGAATGAGACCTCTTTTAATTCGTGTTTTAACGGAAAGTAAGGAAAAAATTGCTAAAAACTCGCGAAACAATTTTTTTTTTAAATTGGACGAATCCTAGCGTGACGGTGAAATGGTTAATGAAGCGTAAGTAATTGGGCGAGGGGCTGAGGATCCCGGCCTCGCTTGGCGACCGTCATTAGCCAAGTCTTTGTAAGTTTAATGCGATTAAAAGAGGTCATGGACTATATTTTACTAAATGGAAAAAATGGTTGTCTATTATCATTTTTGCATTTTAATCTTTGATATTTATATATAAGGTGAGTATTATATATAGATGCAAAAATTAAAACATAAATTGAGTTTAACAAATTTTATCTTAGAATTATTCCATATTATTTAGATACATTGAATTTTAGCTTACTTAAGTTGAGCTCAAATTTAGTTGCTTTTTCTGTTGTTTTTCGTATTGTTCGTCGAGACGCCGACGCAGTGATCAGGAGCGTGGGGAAGAGAGGGGTAAGTGGATTCCTGTATGAGCCACGTTTAGCTAATGGTCTAATGAGTCTCGAGGCTCATCACAGATTGCACTTACACAGATTGCACTATCATGAGTGGCGGTAGCCACCACCGGGCAAGTAACCTATCCTCCAACAATTGGCAACACAGCACAGCCCGGTCGAGGCAATGACACCATAGTTACACGAACTTGGCTTATTTGGGTTTTTCAGAGCACGGGTACCAACTTTTGAACAGTATAACCGAGGTTACAGATCTGTCAAAGCAACGTTTTGAACAAAACGGAGGAGTTAGATTCTCATTCCGAGAGTGCCGACCTGCTCAGCCATCCTCGAATCAATTCGCTTGATTCTGCTTATATATGCATATTTTAAATCAGCGCGTCGCATTCTTAGGCTTTTTTTAAAAAAACCAAGTAACGTAGACTCTTGGTATTCACTGCACATAAACTAGCGACCCCCAGAATGAGAAACAACTTTAAATCATAATTATTGATGGATAAATAAACTTTTTACACGCTTTGGAAAATCTCAAAAGTTCGCGGTAGTCACTTTTCGGTAAGGAACTAAGGGACTCGGTTATTGTATCGAGCAGGGTTCGAAACGATCGCAAAGGCGGTATACTACGTATACGCGCCAATTAAGAAGCAGGAGTAATTTAACTAAATAATAAAAGGAACTCAAATCTACAATATAATGCAAACAAAATATGCAAAAATAGCTTTTTCCGTCTCCCCTCTGGAACCGACTAGAAAATCCCACTCAGCGGGTCAATTCCAAGCGAGCTTACTTGGTTTTGGCCCGATGGGCGAACTTTCGATTTTGACCCGAAAAATTTAGTCCATGGAACCCATGACAATTTTTCTCGATTTTTGGACTGAGAAAAAAATTTCGAGATTACAGTCGGATCCTACGTAGTTGGAGGCGTAGAATCGATTCCGCACAGGTTCCGACTCTCGGCGAGACTTCCGAGCCGAGAAACAGTCAAAATCTGGTAAAAAACGAGCTTTTCTGACCACTCTTTGACTCGTTGTCTAGAGCGTTTTAAGCGGATAGCTCTAAGCGAGGTACTCGTGGAGCTTTTCCGACTGGAAAATCACACTCAGCGGGTCAATTCCAAGCGAGCTTCCCTGGTTTCGGCCGATCCGCGAACTTTCGCCTGTGACCCGAAAAATTTAGTCGATGTAACCCCTTATGTCGATTTTTCTCGATATCGGACGGGTAAAAAATTTCGAGATTTCAGTCGTATCCTACTAGTTGGAGGCGTAGAATCGATTCCGCACGGTCTCTGACTCTCGGCGAGGCTTTCTGAGCCGAGAAACATTCAGAAACTGGTCGAAAACGAGCTTTTCTGACCACTTTTGGGCGCTTCTGGGTACCAGATGCGCCCTTTCCAACCGTTCGACTCCCCCGATGTAACATGTACTATACTACATGCCCTTTTGCCTTATGGGTAATGACGCCATTCTGGTACACCCGGGAAAATTAGATTTTTTTCTGCATCTGGTATTCGTAAAAGTTTTCGTGAAATGTTTTGCTTTTAAGCATAACAATCTCGCACGGACGTATTACCTGGTTAAAGTATTTTAGGGCCGCCTTATGCTTTAAATACTTATATCCGAGGCAGTACTTTCAGATCGATTTGAAAATATTACGAACAGTCACGTGATCTCTTCATTTTAGTGACGTATTACTGTGCTACATTGTGATTGGTTCATTTTCTTGGCGCAGCATCGACACGTCAGCTGTTTGCGGCATTGAGCGGAAGGTTTAAGGTTATGTCATGGACCAAGAGAATGAATAAGGACCCCCAACTCCAGTTAGCGGAGACACCGGCCCCGCTCCCCCGCGACCTGCGCGCCCTACCTCGCGGCGTCGCGACGCCGCTGTCCGCTAGATCGCGTTGACGCACCAGCTTTAGAGGTTCCGCCGCTCTTTCCCGTCGTCTGATTTACAGTGCATCCTTTATGTTTCCATTCACCACCACTTAAATTCATCACAAAGTACTTGTGGAGAGTTTCAGATCTTCGCGGTCGATCTGAAGTTTTGATGGGTTTTGCGGTTAAAGAATCCCACTTTAAGTTCCATCTTCGTCAGTCTTCGGGTACATAAGTTGATAGTAATATGCTTTGTCAAAGAAGCGCCCTCCAACGCTTGGGCGTTGGAACTGCTTGTTTGACTCTTTCTCTGGAGCGTTTTCAGCGGATAGCTCGAAGGACTCGCGGAGCTTTTCCGAGTCGAAAATCGTACTCAGCGGGTTGATTATAAGCGAGCGTACTTGGTTTCGGCCCGATCGGCAAACTTTCGATTTTGACCATGACCATCATTTAGTCCATGGTTACATGGACTAAATTTTTAGCGTCAAAATCGAAAGTTCACTTAACGGGCCGAAACCCAGTGAGCTCGTTTGGAATTAACATGCTGATTGCAATTTTCCAGTCGAAAAAGCTCCGCGAGTCCCTCGCTTCGAGATATCCGCTGAAAACGCTCCAGAAAACGAGTCAAAAAGTGGTCAGAAAAGCTCGTTTTCGACCAGATTATGACTGTTTCTCGCCTTCGGAAGTTTCGCCGGGAGTCGGAACTGTGCGGAATCGATTCTATGCCTCCAAGAACGTAGGATCCGACTGAAATCTCGACATTTTTTTCTCAGTCCCAAATCGAGAAAAATCGACAGGGGTTACATGGACTAAATTTTTAGGGTCAAATTCAAAAGTTCGACAATCGCGTCCGAAACCAAGTAAGCTCGCTTGGAATTGACCCGCTGAGTGGGATTTTCCAGTCGGAAAAGCTCCTTGAGTCCCTCGCTACGAGCTAGCCGCTGAAAACGCTCCAGAGAAAGAGTCAAAGAGTGGTCAGAAACGCTCGTTTTTGACCAGTTTTTTACTGTTTCTCGGCTCAGGAAGCCTCGCCGAGAGTCGGGACCGTGCTGAATCGATTCAACGCTTCCAGCAACGTAGGATGCGACTGAAATCTCGAATATTTTTCTCCGTCCCAAATCGAGAAAAATCGACACGGATAACATGGACTAAATTTTTCGGGTCAAAATGGAAATTTCGCCGATAGGGTCGGAACCAAGTAAGCTCGCTTGGAATTGACCCTTGACCGATTTCTGTATCGAATGTGAGGTTTTTTTCCAAACACTATTCTGCTTTCATTTCTCTTAATTTTGCCGATTTTTGGGTTTAGAATGATTCTTTAGACTCATGCGCAGGGGCTATCGTCCTTTTTTTTGCTGAAAATTCAAAATCTGCCGAGATTTTTTATCTAAAAGATAAAAAAAAAGCGACAAAAATGTATCTAAAAATG
The DNA here is from genome assembly GCF_918797505.1 of Bemisia tabaci. Lineage (NCBI taxonomy): Eukaryota > Metazoa > Arthropoda > Insecta > Hemiptera > Aleyrodidae > Bemisia > Bemisia tabaci. Next base: position 36,925,460 of record NC_092802.1, on the reverse strand, counting down.
GTTTGCAGGGGGCGAGTCCATGGTAAGTGTACACGTAAAATTGCGAAAAATCAAAATCTTGACTGATCCTTTTTTCGAAATACGCGATTTGAGATTTTCATAGTAAATGCAACTTTTCCACTGATTTTGATCCGATTTTTTATTTATTTGTACATTAATTCGGTGTTGATCGGTTAACGTTTTCATTTTTCGTTCGATTCATGTCGATCATACATACCCTCTCGTTACACGCAAACTTTCTTTCATACCCTTTTTTTTTAACTGAAAAATTCGTCTTCAGCTGCGTCTGCGGCAATTGTTGTTACGAATATGTTGTGCGTGCTGGTTTCAGGTCATTACATACACGAATCTCTGAAGGCGTTTTATGTGCGAGAGCAATTCGCCTTCAGCTGCGTCTGCAGCAATTGTTGTTACGAATATGTTGGGCGTGCTGGTTTCAGGTCATTACATACTCGACTCTCTGAAGGCGTTTCATGTGCGCAAGTGGCGTACCCTGTTGGAGAACTGGCGAATTGCTCTCGCACACAAAACGCCTTCAAAGAGTCGAGTATGTAACTACCTGAAACCAGCACGCACCGCATACTCGTAACAACAATTGCCACAGACGCAGCAGAAGGCGAATTTTTCGGTTAAAAAAAAGAGTATGAAAGGAAAAGTGCGTGTAAAGAGAGGGCATGTATTCGATCAACTTGATTCGAACAAAAAATAAAAACGTGAACCGATGAACACCGATTCAATGTACAAATAAATAAAAAGTGGAACAAGATCAGCAGAAAAGTTGCATTTACTACGAAAATTTCAAAGCGCGTATTTCGAAAATAGCACTAGCCAAGATTTTGATTTTTCGCGACTTTAAGTGTGCACGTACCATGGACTCGCCCCAAGATAATTTTTGAAGAATAATTAAAAATTAAGAAGCAGGAGTAATTTAACTAAATAATAAAAGGAACTCAAATCTACAATATAATGCAAACGAATTTGGAAAGTCTGGTCATGTAAATACATAAGATTCGTAAACGCCTTCAATTGAAGAGTGATATCTCACGCGTTCCGGGGAGTTCAAATAGTTGTATCCCTGCGCCTTAACAAGGCGATGGAAGGGTAATATTGAAGTAGCGTCCTCGCGTTGTTTTTCGGTTTTCCTGTGCCGCTACTGTAGTTTCGACCGTTAAGGCCGTGGATTAAGGGCACGAAAGCCAGGGTTGTATTTCGCAAATGGATACTTTTTGCAGAATAATTAAAAATTAAAGAGCAGGAGTAATTTAACTAAATAATAAAAGGAACTCAAATCTACAATATAATGCAAAACAATTTGGAAAATCTCGTCATGTAAATACAGAAGACTCGTAAACGCCTTCAATTGAAGAGTGATACCTCACGCGTTCCAGGGAGTTCAAATAGTTGTATCCCTGCGCCTTAGCATGGCGATGGAAGTTTAATAGTGAAGTAGCGGCACCTCATCTCTATGCAGTTTGAAATATTATTTGTTTAATTTATTTTTGACGTGTAGCCCGATTATTTTAATCTTTTTACCATTTTATAGTTGACTTGCTTCTCTTCAAAAAAATGAAATAGGAGCAGAGATTTTTAAACATCGCGATGGAGGTACGAGGTTTATCACTTTGGCCATCAACATGTCATTCGGGAGGTCAATAATGGTGGCACAGGTGCAAAACCACAAACATTAATAACAAACAAGTAGGTTGTTACACTGGAAAAAAAAACATATTGGATTTAGAGTCCAGAGTCTTGAAAACATTGACAAGAAAAAAGACTCTTGATTCAATCAGATTTAAGCTTAAATCAAAAGGAAATCCGCTCAAATTAAGAGGCTTGGTTCTTGATTTAAGCTTAAATCTGATTGAATCAAGAGTATTTTTTCTTGTTGATGTTTTTAAGAGTTTGGACTCTAGATCCAATGTGTTTTTTTCCAGTGTACGTAAAAATTTCTACAAACCTTGAAAACGAAATGATCGAAGCTGTAGAAAAAGAGATTCCCGATTTTTGGAACACATTCCCTGACGAATCCTAGTTTAGCCCGGTTACTCTCGGTCCTGGCTATCATGTCTGAAACTCGCCGACAAATCAGAGAGCGGCACACTTTTTCTGAAGTAAGCACTGAGATGGCGATACTTTTCCACACATATACATATGTATAGGTAAGTACTCTATTACTGACGAACCTTGATTGGAAAATTCTGTCTGGTACGGGACTTCAGTCGTACACTGGTTTTTTATTTTGGTGGTTTTGGGCGGCGAGGAATTGAGACCACGACATGCCGGAATCACAAGCTGAATTTAGCAGCTGAATGTGGAAGTCAACAGTCATCGCCCAACGGCTGAAATTTCGCCAATTCGAGTTATTTTCATCCAGATGTGTATCAAATCTATTCGAATAGCTCAGACAAATCCAACATTATCCGATGGTCCCTGAGAATAGGTGCTGAATTTTGCGCGTCATGGCCTGGTTACACGCTCTTTCCGTCAAATTTCGAACAAAATGATGACCAAGATGGCGGTCGAGAGTTATCTAGATTGACGAGTAAAATTAATTAAGTTGATTGAAATAAGCATGAAATAAGCACGGTTGTGTGGAAATCAGATGAAGGATGAGCCCCACAGCTCCATCATCTACCATCAAATGTCTGCAGGCCGCAGAAATTTGATGGTAGATGTTGCGCACCAGTCAGCATTTGATCGGAAATTGATGGAAATTTGAGCGTGTAACCAGCACAACACGCTGAATTTAGCAGCTGAATGTGAAAGTCGACAGTCATCGCCCAACGGCTGAAAATTCGCCAATTCGAGTTATTTTCATCCAGATGTGTATCAAATCTATTCGAATAGTTCAGACAAATCCAACATTATCCGATGGTCGCTGAGAATCGGTGCTGAATTTTGCGCGACAAGCGCAAAATCCAGGCATCGGGCCGATGACTTCCACATTCAAGCCACATTCAGCGTGTGATTGCGGCAACACGAATAACCACCTATACGCGTAAAGGTGGTTATTCTCCCAATCGGTCTGTTCTAATTATTGTGCCTTTGGGTATCCCTGGTATAGTGATGGCAAGCCGACCTCTTGATTACTCTGCTAAAGCAAGGGCGGATCCAGCAATTTGGCAACACAGGATTTCCTACATTTACACCTATGTTAAATAATCGATTCTTGTTGGAGCACCCGGCCTCTTCAAGAATCGATACATTTTCATAGGTTTAAATAGAGAAAAAACAACGTTGCCAATTTGCTGGATCCGCCAATGTTGTAAAGAATCCACTTTTAGTGGAGTGAAGTCAGACCGACTGGCGGGGTGAATGGAATAACCACCTATACACTACCGTTCTATGGCAAAATGCCCCTATGAACATTCGAGAGTTGCCGAATTTCCTTCGATAAAATATTTGTTTTTGAGAAAAGTTATGAATATTTTTCCGAGGAATTTTCGAGAACTGTAGGTAAAATTGCGAACAAAATTTCTGAAAAATTGGATGAGAAATGTTTACAAATTTTGTTGAAAATTCATGATTCACCAAAGGGAATTTGGCAACGCCTGAAGGCTCATACGGAGTTTTCCCTTAGCACGGCAATACAAGTGCCGGTGTCTTCCAACCTATTTACGTAACTTGGTGTTATATGACGGTTAAAAAGTATCAATTTGTGTTGACAATCAATTTAACGGTCATTTTATGAGACCTGGTGTTGGGTATAACCCGATGTTTTTTTGCCCATTTATGCAATCACGCTCTTCATCTACGTCACAGGGCCGTCATTTTCTTACATGACATTCTATGACTGTCGCAAAGCATCGAATGTATTTTTCCAACAATTAATCAGCCATTTTACCTTGAAACTAGATGTTGGGGGAATCGCCACCTGTAACAACATGATTTAAATCAACAATTTTAAAGTGAGAACTGAAATATGTTCCAAAAACGCAAAGCGGATTGTTCAAAGGGTATGAAGAATTACAAAATATGTTCCCACCGCGCAATCTCAGCGATGCATATCATAATCAAAACTTCAAGTGCGATTTCCTTACATCTAAGTTTTCCGCTATACGTGGTTACACGTGTTATGGCCTATTTGATTTTGACTTGATTTCGAAAATTCTTAATTCCCGGCGTTGAGTTGCTCACAATTCAAAAATCATAATACCGATAGAAAGCTGAGAATGTGATCTTTCTAATCGTGTACATGTCTTATTTCTTAACTTTAAAAATAGCGGAGATAAATTCAAGGGACTCGGCCCGCAGTGAGGCCTCCTAATGGATAAAGCGGACAAAACTCGTAACACTGATGAAATAAGAAATGTCAAATATACGTAATTTTTGCCGTAGAATCCGTTTTTGAGGCCAAAAATACTATACCCTGGTAAAAATTGGCAATAGAATCTGTGTTCCAAATTACCATAGACCTACTGCCGGCTGTAAGATTTCCAATAGCTTCTATAGCCGCTTCTTCTACACAATTTCTTATAGCTTTTTATAGCCGATGGCGACTAAGCAACAGTCAGGCGATAAAGTGTATGCTAAACGTTACTAATCACGGATGCTAGGACTTAGTGAGTTTTTGGACCACTGCTCTCTTTTTGGGCCGTAGTATCTTGATTTATTTTGCGAGGAAAGCTCCGTACTTTTGATGGATGCCTGCCATTACTAACATATTAGAGCGCCTTCAGTTTCGTATGATACTGTGCAATACCTCTGGTGTGAAATAGTTGCGTCAAGCGCCGTGGCACGCTGCGGCGCGGCAGGCGGGCAGCCAGCGCGAAACGCGCATTGGCGCCTACAAACCTAACAGGGATACTTCACGCGTTGCGCAATGCGTGAAGTATCCCTGTTAGGTTTGTAGGCGCCAGTGCGTCGCCGCTCTGCTATGTGTTAGGCTCTAATATTTAATCTGGCGGAGTCAGCGTTATTCAACTCATGATTTTGAAATGTTTGCACATCCTGTATGGATTATTCTCATTTTAATTGATGAAAACAAATATGTATTAAAGGAAAATAAAATGTGTGTTTTGTAAATATTAAGGTGGTTCCGTATCAAACTTAATGATTTCCAAAACACACGAAGTTCTACACAATTTCTTATAGCCTTTCATAATCGATGGCGAAAAAGCAACAGCCAGGCGATGAAATGTAGAGCCCGGCGATAGGAACTTTAGCCCGGCTGCATAATTTTTTATCGCTTTGTATAGCCCGGCCGTATGGTTTTCTCCGCATTCTACTGCCAGCTATATGATTTTCTGTAGCCCTCTTTAGCCAGCTATAAGAATTCCTATAGTATTTTGAAACGCAGCTCTTATCGCCAATTTTTACCAGGGTAGGCATGAAATGTTCATCCCAAAGACCCATTAACCTGTTGACGCCCGTGGCGCCTGTGTTGGGCCCGTTGACGGCCCATTAAACCTTAAAATCTCGTATTAAACAACCCAGAACTCAAATTTAGAGGATATAGGATTATGATGTATCAATTCCTGTGTAATTTCTGCCTCGATATCTGATTTTGAAGTTCAAAAATCTTTCGGAATAAAATTCAGGCCTCAAAAATAAGATTAATACCTTTGACAGTCGCAAAATTTTTCGGTGGAATCGAAGTTGGATATGTGAGGATTAAAAAAATGTCACCCATCCGGAGCATTTTGCGTTTCGAGCAAGAAATTTTCATTTGAAATTGTCGTCTTTTCCCTGTGTATTTCTTACGCACCAGTGAATCTCGACCCATTTTCCACCCACTTTCCATCCGAATTTGTCCTAATTTTGGGCGAAAAATTTGAAAATTATGAACATCATCAAAACATTTTTATTTTTGTATTTTGTACTTTTTTCTCTTTTTTTTCGTATCGTCACAATAGTTGGTTTAAAAATTTCCATGGAAACACTCAGATCCGTAGAGACATTTTGCCTGACAACAAAACGGCACGAGAAATTTGGAAGAAATTTGGAGGTGCTTAGTGAAACTACAAAAATTATTAAGCACGTTAAATTTCGACCAAATTTAGGAGCAAAAATATCCCTGCTGGTAGTGCTGGCACTACTCATTAATGTTCGTTTTACTTGTGGCGAGACAAGGTAGACAGACAAAAATCCAGGAATGAAAATAATTTACGTTATCTTTATTTACAAAGTACAAATTTTTCTTACGTGTTTTATTGGTAATTAAAATTATCTTATACGTTTAAGTTCTATCACAATTAGAAATTTACACACAAGCAAGGGCCTCACATTGAATCCTGATTTCTTAAAAGATAACGATAATCAGGATTCCTAACAAGGACACAAACGTCTATTAAAAACTATTCTTTGATTCAACTTTAAAAACGAGGCTAAAAAAAAGAAATTTTCGCATCGCAATTCTTTTCATTTTAATTTGGAAATTGCTTATGAAAGGCCAGCAACACCTCTTGACTGAATTCAGTAGTTAGATATTTAATATTGCACAATTTATAACGCTATGCATAAACCAAAACTTGCATTCGTGATTGATCTCCCGTGTTACAGAGGTGGATCTAGCAGGTTGGCGAGCATCGTTTTCTCTCCGTTTAAACCTATGTTAAAAAATCGATTCTTGTCGGAGCACTCCTTTGAGGATCGATACATTTTCATAGGTTTAAATGAAGAGAAAACGATTTTGCCAACTTGTCGTTGACGTGTTACATGTTACAAGGAAGACCAACCTCTCTGCTAGCTACGCACACTCACTATTTAACCCTCTACTTAAAGTGGAAAAGATTTACAAAAATACATATCTTTTCTTTCTTTGAAATCCATATACTCAAAATAACACATTGAGTCCGACGCCTGACGCTGTGGTAAGAAAAAAATGGGTGCAATAATATTCTTGCAATTTTGTGGAAATGGACGAAAAAATTGATTTCTACCACTAGTTTTTTTCTTTTCTTAAAAAAAAAAAACAAAACAAGTTACCCTACACTGTTTACAGCTCCTTTTAATTCAAAATAGCTTTTAAACATTATAAGTATGATTTAAGGTTCAATACTGATTGGATAATGAGATCTTTTGAAAAATTATACTCTTCTGCAGGGATATTCACGGGCAAAATCTGGCCATGGTGTGGTGTTTTGGAACACAGCCTAACTATAAGATTTCTTATAGCCGTATAGCCTGGCTGTAGGATTCATAGGCGGATCCAGCAATTTGACAACACTGTTTTCTCCATTTAACGTATGAAAATGTATCAATTCTTAGAGGGCCACAGGTGTCCCGACAAGAATCGATTATTTAACATAGGTTGAATGGAGGGAATCCGTTGTTGCCAAATTGCTGGATCCGCCCCGGTAGGATCTCTACTGCCCTATGGCTAACGGGCTAAAAAATCATGCAATCAAGCTATGTTCCGAAACATCAAATATAGCCAATTGCCATTAAACTGATTAAAATAGTTTTCACAGTGCTCAGAAATATAAATGCAGCTCTTTTTTAGGGTAACTTCTTTCAGATTTAAAATAAATGCACCGTTTTCGTTGAACCCTAGACGATCTTTCCAACCTCTGCTTGGGGATAATATTCACCTATCGGTTGCAGGCTGACTATTCTTCGCAAGGATCTGAACACGATAAGTCACTTTTAAACTAAATTTAAAATTACACGAATATTTGAATCTATAGTTGTGCAAATAAAATTTCTATCATTACAAAGACACTTAAGTAAAGAATTTTAAAACTACCTGTGAGGCAATACATTACATCGAAGGAATTAAGAACTATTGTATGAAATGGTTGACAAACGACGTATCCGGAAATAAATTTTGAGTCATGCAAAATTTCTTGGCTCCCGTTTTCAATGGCTGAGGGTTTGTTCGGTCAAAATCAACGCACTCGGTGGAACATCGATTTAGTACTCGTTATCATTCGGAATGCTTGAGAACCAAATCCTTTCAAGTTACTCATTGACTCAGCTCAAAATACAGACACAGAAAACACGCTATTGATGCCTTTTATTATAAAAACGCTGAAAAAATTATGTTTAAAAACTAAATAATGTAGTTGCCTTACAGCCGACTGGTTATTTTCACTTGAAAAAATTGTTAGACAACTCTTTTTAATTACAAAAAT
>NC_092802.1:36893902-36916885 GCF_918797505.1 Bemisia tabaci | reverse complement strand
CCCCGCTTGGTTTTTTGGCTTTCATGTGCCGCTACTGCAGTTTCGACCGTTAAGGCCGGAATTTATGGGCGCTAAAGCCGGAGTTTATGGGCGCTAAAGCCGGGATTGTACTTCACAAAAAGATAATTTTTGAAGAATAATTAAAAATTGAGAAGCAGGAGTAATTTAACTAAATAATAAAAGGAACTCAAATCTACAATATAATGCAAACAAAATATGCAAAAATAGCTTTTTCCGTCCCCCCTCTGGAACCGACTAGAAAATCCCACTCAGCGGGTCAATTCCAAGCGAGCTTACTTGGTTTTGGCCCGATGGGCGAACTTTCGATTTTGACCCGAAAAATTTAGTCCATGGAACCCATGTCAATTTTTCTCGATTTTGGACTGAGAAAAAAATTTCGAGATTACAGTCGGGTCCTACGTAGTTGGAGGCGTAGAATCGATTCCGCACAGTTCCGACTCTCGGCGAGACTTCCGAAGCCGAGAAACAGTCAAAATCTGGTAAAAAACGAGCTTTTCTGACCACTTTTTGACTCGTTGTCTAGAGCGTTTTAAGCGGATAGCTCTAAGCGAGGTACTCGTGGAGCTTTTCCGACTGGAAAATCACACTCAGCGGGTCAATTCCAAGCGAGCTTCCCTGGTTTCGGCCCGATCCGCGAACTTTCGCCTGTGACCCGAAAAATTTAGTCGATATAACCCCTTATGTCGATTTTTCTCGATTTCGGACGGGGTAAAAAATTTCGAGATTTCAGTCGTATCCTACTTAGTTGGAGGCGTAGAATCGATTCCGCACGGTCTCGACTCTCGGCGAGGCTTTCTGAGCCGAGAAGCAGTCAAAAAGTGGTCAAAACCGAGCTTTTCTGACCACTTTTTGACTCTTTCTCTGGAGCGTTTTCAGCGGATAGCTCGAAGGACTCGCGGAGCTTTTCCGAGTCGAAAATCGTACTCAGCGGGTTGATTATAAGCGAGCGTACTTGGTTTCGGCCCGATCGGCAAACTTTCGATTTTGACCATGACCATCATTTAGTCCATGGTTACATGGACTAAATTTTTAGCGTCAAAATCGAAAGTTCACTTAACGGGCCGAAACCCAGTGAGCTCGTTTGGAATTAACATGCTGATTGCAATTTTCCAGTCGAAAAAGCTCCGCGAGTCCCTCGCTTCGAGATATCCGCTGAAAACGCTCCAGAAAACGAGTCAAAAAGTGGTCAGAAAAGCTCGTTTTTGACCAGATTATGACTGTTTCTCGCCTTCGGAAGTTTCGCCGGGAGTCGGAACTGTGCGGAATCGATTCTACGCCTCCAAGAACGTAGGATCCGACTGAAATCTCGAAATTTTTTTCTGAGTTCAAAATCGAGAAAAATCGACAAGGGACTAAATGTTTCGGGTCAATTCGAAAATTCGCCCATCGGGCCGAAACCAAGTAAGCTCGCTTGAAATTGACATGCTGATTGCGACTTTTCAGTCGGAAAAGCTCCGCGAGTAACTCACTTCGAGCTATCCGCTGAACACGCTACAGGGAAAGAGTCAGAAAGTGGTCGGAAAAGCTCCTTTTGACCATTTTTTGACTGTTTCTCAGCTCAAGAAGCTTCGTCGTGACCGTGCGAAATCGATTCTACGACTCCAACTACGTAGGATCCGACTGAAATCTCGACATTTTTTTCTCAGTCCCAAATCGAGAAAAATCGACAGGGGTTACATGGACTAAATTTTTAGGGTCAAATTCAAAAGTTCGACAATCGCGTCCGAAACCAAGTAAGCTCGCTTGGAATTGACCCGCTGAGTGGGATTTTCCAGTCGGAAAAGCTCCTTGAGTCCCTCGCTACGAGCTAGCCGCTGAAAACGCTCCAGAGAAAGAGTCAAAGAGTGGTCAGAAACGCTCGTTTTTGACCAGTTTTTTACTGTTTCTCGGCTCAGGAAGCCTCGCCGAGAGTCGGGACCGTGCTGAATCGATTCAACGCTTCCAGCAACGTAGGATGCGACTGAAATCTCGAATATTTTTCTCCGTCCCAAATCGAGAAAAATCGACACGGATAACATGGACTAAATTTTTCGGGTCAAAATGGAAATTTCGCCGATAGGGTCGGAACCAAGTAAGCTCGCTTGGAATTGACCCTTGACCGATTTCTGTATCGAATGTGAGGTTTTTTTCCAAACACTATTCTGCTTTCATTTCTCTTAATTTTGCCGATTTTTGGGTTTAGAATGATTCTTTAGACTCATGCGCAGGGGCTATCGTCCTTTTTTTTGCTGAAAATTCAAAATCTGCCGAGATTTTTTATCTAAAAGATAAAAAAAAAGCGACAAAAATGTATCTAAAAATGGTTTGCAGGGGGCGAGTCCATGGTAAGTGTACACGTAAAATTGCGAAAAATCAAAATCTTGACTGATCCTTTTTTCGAAATACGCGATTTGAGATTTTCATAGTAAATGCAACTTTTCCACTGATTTTGATCCGATTTTTTATTTATTTGTACATTAATTCGGTGTTGATCGGTTAACGTTTTCATTTTTCGTTCGATTCATGTCGATCATACATACCCTCTCGTTACACGCAAACTTTCTTTCATACCCTTTTTTTTTTAACTGAAAAATTCGTCTTCAGCTGCGTCTGCGGCAATTGTTGTTACGAATATGTTGTGCGTGCTGGTTTCAGGTCATTACATACACGAATCTCTGAAGGCGTTTTATGTGCGAGAGCAATTCGCCTTCAGCTGCGTCTGCAGCAATTGTTGTTACGAATATGTTGGGCGTGCTGGTTTCAGGTCATTACATACTCGACTCTCTGAAGGCGTTTTATGTGCGCAAGTGGCGTACCCTGTTGGAGAACTGGCGAATTGCTCTCGCACACAAAACGCCTTCAAAGAGTCGAGTATGTAACTACCTGAAACCAGCACGCACCGCATACTCGTAACAACAATTGCCACAGACGCAGCAGAAGGCGAATTTTTCGGTTAAAAAAAAGAGTATGAAAGGAAAAGTGCGTGTAAAGAGAGGGCATGTATTCGATCAACTTGATTCGAACAAAAAATAAAAACGTGAACCGATCAACACCGATTCAATGTACAAATAAATAAAAAGTGGAACAAGATCAGCAGAAAAGTTGCATTTACTACGAAAATTTCAAAGCGCGTATTTCGAAAATAGCACTAGCCAAGATTTTGATTTTTCGCGACTTTAAGTGTGCACGTACCATGGACTCGCCCCAAGATAATTTTTGAAGAATAATTAAAAATTAAGAAGCAGGAGTAATTTAACTAAATAATAAAAGGAACTCAAATCTACAATATAATGCAAAACAATTTGGAAAATCTCGTCATGTAAATACAGAAGACTCGTAAACGCCTTCAATTGAAGAGTGATACCTCACGCGTTCCAGGGAGTTCAAATAGTTGTATCCCTGCGCCTTAGCATGGCGATGGAAGTTTAATAGTGAAGTAGCGGCACCTCATCTCTATGCAGTTTGAAATATTATTTGTTTAATTTATTTTTGACGTGTAGCCCGATTATTTTAATCTTTTTACCATTTTATAGTTGACTTGCTTCTCTTCAAAAAAATGAAATAGGAGCAGAGATTTTTAAACATCGCGATGGAGGTACGAGGTTTTTCACTTTGGCCATCAACATGTCATTCGGGAGGTCAATAATGGTGGCACAGGTGCAAAACCACAAACATTAATAACAAACAAGTAGGTTGTTACACTGAAAAAAAAAAACATATTGGATTTAGAGTCCAGAGTCTTGAAAACATTGACAAGAAAAAAGACTCTTGATTCAATCAGATTTAAGCTTAAATCAAAAGGAAATCCGCTCAAATTAAGAGGCTTGGTTCTTGATTTAAGCTTAAATCTGATTGAATCAAGAGTATTTTTTCTTGTTGATGTTTTTAAGAGTTTGGACTCTAGATCCAATGTGTTTTTTTCCAGTGTACGTAAAAATTTCTACAAACCTTGAAAACGAAATGATCGAAGCTGTAGAAAAAGAGATTCCCGATTTTTGGAACACATTCCCTGACGAATCCTAGTTTAGCCCGGTTACTCTCGGTCCTGGCTATCATGTCTGAAACTCGCCGACAAATCAGAGAGCGGCACACTTTTTCTGAAGTAAGCACTGAGATGGCGATACTTTTCCACACATATACATATGTATAGGTAAGTACTCTATTACTGACGAACCTTGATTGGAAAATTCTGTCTGGTACGGGACTTCAGTCGTACACTGGTTTTTTATTTTGGTGGTTTTGGGCGGCGAGGAATTGAGACCACGACATGCCGGAATCACAAGCTGAATTTAGCAGCTGAATGTGGAAGTCAACAGTCATCGCCCAACGGCTGAAAATTCGCCAATTCGAGTTATTTTCATCCAGACGTGTATCAAATCTATTCGAATAGCTCAGACAAATCCAACATTATCCGATGGTCCCTGAGAATAGGTGCTGAATTTTGCGCGTCATGGCCTGGTTACACGCTCTTTCCGTCAAATTTCGAACAAAATGATGACCAAGATGGCGGTCGAGAGTTATCTAGATTGACGAGTAAAATTAATTAAGTTGATTGAAATAAGCATGAAATAAGCACGGTTGTGTGGAAATCAGATGAAGGATGAGCCCCACAGCTCCATCATCTACCATCAAATGTCTGCAGGCCGCAGAAATTTGATGGTAGATGTTGCGCACCAGTCAGCATTTGATCGGAAATTGATGGAAATTTGAGCGTGTAACCAGCACAACACGCTGAATTTAGCAGCTGAATGTGAAAGTCGACAGTCATCGCCCAACGGCTGAAAATTCGCCAATTCGAGTTATTTTCATCCAGATGTGTATCAAATCTATTCGAATAGTTCAGACAAATCCAACATTATCCGATGGTCGCTGAGAATCGGTGCTGAATTTTGCGCGACAAGCGCAAAATCCAGGCATCGGGCCGATGACTTCCACATTCAAGCCACATTCAGCGTGTGATTGCGGCAACACGAATAACCACCTATACGCGTAAAGGTGGTTATTCTCCCAATCGGTCTGTTCTAATTATTGTGCCTTTGGGTATCCCTGGTATAGTGATGGCAAGCCGACCTCTTGATTACTCTGCTAAAGCAAGGGCGGATCCAGCAATTTGGCAACACAGGATTTCCTACATTTACACCTATGTTAAATAATCGATTCTTGTTGGAGCACCCGGCCTCTTCAAGAATCGATACATTTTCATAGGTTTAAATAGAGAAAAAACAACGTTGCCAATTTGCTGGATCCGCCAATGTTGTAAAGAATCCACTTTTAGTGGAGTGAAGTCAGACCGACTGGCGGGGTGAATGGAATAACCACCTATACACTACCGTTCTATGGCAAAATGCCCCTATGAACATTCGAGAGTTGCCGAATTTCCTTCGATAAAATATTTGTTTTTGAGAAAAGTTATGAATATTTTTCCGAGGAATTTTCGAGAACTGTAGGTAAAATTGCGAACAAAATTTCTGAAAAATTGGATGAGAAATGTTTACAAATTTTGTTGAAAATTCATGATTCACCAAAGGGAATTTGGCAACGCCTGAAGGCTCATACGGAGTTTTCCCTTAGCACGGCAATACAAGTGCCGGTGTCTTCCAACCTATTTACGTAACTTGGTGTTATATGACGGTTAAAAAGTATCAATTTGTGTTGACAATCAATTTAACGGTCATTTTATCTTGAGACCTGGTGTTGGGTATAACCCGATGTTTTTCTGCCCATTTACGCAATCACGCTCTTCATCTACGTCACAGGGCCGTCATTTTCCGTTACATGACATTCTATGACTGTCGCAAAGCATCGAATGTATTTTTCCAACAATTAATCAGCCATTTTACCTTGAAACTAGATGTTGGGGGAATCGCCACCTGTAACAACATGTTTTAAATCAACAATTTTAAAGTGAGAACTGAAATATGTTCCAAAAACGCAAAGCGGATTGTTCAAAGGGTATGAGGAATTACAAAATATGTTCCCACCGCGCAATCTCAGCGATGCATATCATAATCAAAACTTCAAATGCGATTTCCTTACATCTAAATTTTCCGCTATACGTGGTTACACGTGTTATGGCCTATTTGATTTTGACATGATTTCGAAAATTCTTATTTCCCGGCGTTGAGTTGCTCAAAATTCAAAAATTGTAATACCGATAGAAAGCTAAGAATGTGATCTTTCCAATCGCGTACATGTCTTATTTCTTAACTTTAAAAATAGCGGAGATAAATTCAAGGAACCCGGCCCGCAGAGAGGCCTCCGAATGGATAAAGCGGACAAAACTCGTAACACTGATGAAATAAGAAATGTCGAATATACGTAATTTTTGCCGTAGAATCCGTTTTTGAGGCCAAAAATACTATACCCTGGTAAAAATTGGCAGTAGAATCTGTGTTCCAAAATACCATAGACCTACAGCCGGCTGTAAGATTTCCAATAGCTTCTATAGCCGGCTACACAATTTCTTATAGCTTTTTATAGCCGATGGCGACTAAGCAACAGCCAGGCGATAAAGTGTATGCTAAACGTTACTAATTACGGATGCTAGGACTTAGTGAGTTTTTGGACCACTGCTCTCTTTTTGGGCCGTAGTATCTTGATTTATTTTGCGAGGAAAGCTCCGTACTTTTGATGGATGCCTGCCATTCCTAATATATTAGAGCGCCTTCAGTTTCGTATGATACTGTGCAATACCTCTGGTGTGAAATAGTTGCGTCAAGCGCCGTGGCACGCTGCGGCGCGGCAGGCGGGCAGCCAGCGCGAAACGCGCATTGGCGCCTACAAACCTAACAGGGATACTTCACGCGTTGCGCAATGCGTGAAGTATCCCTGTTAGGTTTGTAGGCGCCAGTGCGTCGCCGCTCCGCTATGTGTTAGGCTCTAATATTTAATCTGGCGGAGTCAGCGTTATTCAACTCATGATTTTGAAATGTTTGCACATCCTGTATGGATTATTCTCATTTTAATTGATGAAAACAAATATGTATTAAAGGAAAATATAATGTGTGTTTTGTAAATATTAAGGTGGTTCCGTATCAAACTTAATGATTTCCAAAGCACACGAATTTCTACACAATTTCTTATAGCCTTTTATAATCGATGGCGAAAAAGCAACAGCCAGGCGAGAAAGTGTAACGCCCGGCGATAGGAACTTTAGCCCGGCTGCATAATTTTTTATCGCTTTGTATAGCCCGGCCGTATGGTTTTCTCCGCATTCTACTGCCAGCTATATGATTTTCTGTAGCCCTCTTTAGCCAGCTATAAGAATTCCTATAGTATTTTGAAACGCAGCTCTTATCGCCAATTTTTACCAGGGTAGGCATGAAATGTTCATCCCAAAGACCCATTAACCTGTTGACGCCCGTGGCGCCTGTGTTGGGCCCGTTGACGGCCCATTAAACCTTAAAATCTCGTATTAAACAACCCAGAACTCAAATTTAGAGGATATAGGATTATGATGTATCAATTCCTGTGTAATTTCTGCCTCGATATCTGATTTTGAAGTTCAAAAATCTTTCGGAATAAAATTCAGGCCTCAAAAATAAGATTAATACCTTTGACAGTCGCAAAATTTTTCGGTGGAATCGAAGTTGGATATGTGAGGATTAAAAAAATGTCACCCACCCGGAGCATTTTGCGTTTCGAGCAAGAAATTTTCATTTGAAATTGTCGTCTTTTCCCTGTGTATTTCTTACGCACCAGTGAATCTCGACCCATTTTCCACCCACTTTCCATCCGAATTTGTCCTAATTTTGGGCGAAAAATTTGAAAATTATGAACATCATCAAAACATTTTTATTTTTGTATTTTGTATTTTTTTCTCTTTTTTTTCGTATGTGTCGCAGTAGGTGGTTTTAAAATTTCCATGGAAACACTCAGATCCGTAGAAACATTTTGCCTGACAACAAAACTGCACGAGAAATTTGGAAGAAATTTGGAGGAGCTTAGTGAAACTAGAAAAATTATTAAGCACTTAAATTTCGACCAATTTTAGGAGCAAAAATATCCCTGCTGGTAGTGCTGGCACTACTCATTAATGTTCGTTTTACTTGTGGAGAGACAAGGTAGACAGACAAAAATCCAGGAATGAAAATAATTTACGTTATCTTTATTTACAAAGTACAAATTTTTCTTACGTGTTTTATTGGTAATTAAAATTATCTTATACGTTTAAGTTCTATCACAATTAGAAATTTACACACAAGCAAGGGCCTCACATTGAATCCTGATTTCTTAAAAGATAACGATAATCAGGATTCCTAACAAGGACACAAACGTCTATTAAAAACTATTCTTTGATTCAACTTTAAAAACGAGGCTAAAAAAAAGAAATTTTCGCATCGCAATTCTTTTCATTTTAATTTCAAAATTGCTTATGAAAGGCCGGCAACGCTTCCTGACCGACTTCAGTAGTTAGATATTTAATATTGCACAATTTATAACGCTATGCATGAACCAAAACTTGCATCCGTGATTGATCTCCCTTGTTACAGAGGTGGATCTAGCAGGTTGGCGACATCGTTTTCTCTCCGTTTAAACCTATGTTAAAAAATCGATTCTGGTCGGAGCACTCCTTTGAGGATCGATTCATTTTCATAGGTTTAAATGGAGAGAAAACGATTTTGCCAACTTGTCGTTGACGTGTTACGTGTTACAAGGAAGACCAACCTCTCTGCTAGCTACGCACACTCACTATTTAACCCTCTACTTAAAGTGGAAAAGATTTACAAAAATACATATTTTTTCTTTCTTTAAATCCATATACTCAAAATAACATCTTGAGTCCGACGCCTGACGCTGTGGTAAGAAAAAAATGGGTGCAATAATATTCTTGCAATTTTGTGGTGATGGACGAAAAAATTGATTTCTACAACTAGTTTTTTTTTTCTTAAAAAAAAAAAACAAAACAAGTTACCCTACACTGTTTACAGCTCCTTTTAATTCAAAATAGCTTTTAAACATTATAAGTATGATTTCAGGTTCAATACTGATTGGATAATGAGATCTTTTGAAAAATTATACTCTTCTGCAGGGATATTCACGGGCAAAATTTGGCCATGGTGTAGTATTTTGGAACACAGCCTAGCTATAGGATTTGTTATAGCCGTATAGCCTGGCTGTAGGATTCATAGGCGGATCCAGCAATTTGACAACACTGTTTTTCTCCATTTAAACGTATGAAAATGTATCAATTCTTAGAGGGCCACCAGGTGTCCCGACAAGAATCGATTATTTAACATAGGTTTGAATGGAGGGAATCCGTTGTTGCCAAATTGCTGGATCCGCCCCTGGTAGGATTCTCTACTGCCCCTATGGCTATACGGGCTATAAAAAATCATGCAATCAGGCTATGTTCCGAAACATCATAATATAGCCAAATTTGCCAGGGATAGGTACATTAAACTGATTAAAATAGTTTTCACAGTGCTCAGAAATATAAATGCAGCTCTTTTTTAGGGTAACTTCTTTCAGATTTAAAATAAATGCACCGTTTTCGTTGAACCCTAGACGATCTTTCCAACCTCTGCTTGGGGATAATATTCACCTATCGGTTGCAGGCTGACTATTCTTCGCAAGGATCTGAACACGATAAGTCACTTTTAAACTAAATTTAAAATTACACGAATATTTGAATCTATAGTTGTGCAAATAAAATTTCTATCATTACAAAGACACTTAAGTAAAGAATTTTAAAACTACCTGTGAGGCAATACATTACATCAAAGGAATTAAGAACTATTATATGAAATGGTTGACAAACGACATATCCGGAAATAAATTTTTAGTTATGCAAAATTTCTTGCCTCCCGTTTTCAATGGCTGAGGGTTTGTTCGGTCAAATTTATCAACGCACTCGGTGGAACATCGATTTAGTACTCGTTATCATTCGGAATACTTGAGAACCAAATCCTTTCAAGTTACTCATTAACTCAGCTCAAAATACAGACACAGGAAACACGCTTTTGATGCCTTTTATTATAAAAACGCTGAAAAAATTATGTTTAAAAACTAAATAATGTAGTTGCCTTACAGCCGACTGGTTATTTTCACTTGAAAAAATTGTTAGACAACTTTTTTAATTACAAAAATATTCTCTATGGTTGGAGGGAACGTTTCTTCAGTGTGAGAAAGTTTTTTTGATGAAAGTCGTTCTATTTATGGGGAAAAAGTAATGTAAAGAATTTTTTATATTAAAAAGAGAATTAGATTTCTTTCGATTATTCAAATGAAGTGATTTGCCATCGACGACAACCTACGGTGATTTAGTTTGAATTAAATAGAACTTTATTCGTACCTATTTTTATGAAGTTTTCATATCAGAGACCCTGCTTTAGATAGTAGAAATAACTGCAAGAAGAAGCAGGAAGAGGGAACGATCCTGCCGACAAAATAGATTCAATATTTTTTGCTTTTAAATGAAAAAAACCCCCATTAAACAATTTTTTCCGGTATTATTACTCAGCCATAGGCTCACTGCCTATTGGATTACATTTTGCAATAAGGAACCACTATCTCTGGCTGTCCCATAAAATCACATATCTGCATAGAAAAACCACTGGCATGTATGTAGTTTATGAAATGGGCCAGAGATAGTGGTTCCTTATTGCAAAATGTAATCCAACTTTGAAAAAAAAAAATTGCTATGGCGATAAAACCAACTAGCCGAGACTAGCAGGCAAACACAATGTGAATAACTTTGCAGTGACATGACGACGATTTAAACTCTTGGCATCGGCAGATCCAGGAAGTTGGTAACATTGCTTTCAGTCCATTCGAACCTATGGAAATATATCGATTCTCATAGGGACCGTGGCTCCGACAATATTCGATTATTCAACATAGGTTTAAATGGGGTAAAGCCAGTGTTGCCAACCTCGTGGTGGACCCACCGACGAAGAGACGAATAGTTGGAGAAGTACCACGTAAAACATGCTATTAGTAGCTGATTCTCGTAAGGATGAGAACGGTGAAGATTGGCAACAGTGATGATACGAGTGAGGCGGCGCTGTTTTTCTTTGAGCATTCCTCTGGTTTAGCTCCTTGGATGTAGTTGCAGAAGGTGGATTTGAAGTCGCTGAGCAAGGATGCCTGTTCAGAGGCGTTCAATTTCTGAAAAAAATGGGGAGAAAACGTTGTTCAGTTGGCGTATTCATAGTGGGTCAATTGCGCTGGTCACAGAATCGTATTTTGCACTGAAAAAAAATTCTCGGCGTTTTTACCAAGGTCCGTCGGTACCTTTACCATCTAACTTTTCTTTACCAATTATTGGTAATTTTACCAATACAGACTGGTAAACTTACCTAAAAACCGGTATTTTTACTTTTTCAGGTAAGAATACCACTTTTATTGGTAATCAATTCCCAGTAACTTTGCCATTTTAGCTCGGTAATTCTATCACAGTCGATAAAAAATATTGGCGTTTTTACAGGGGTCCAGTAAAATTACCAAGAAAGTTCAATAATTTTACCGAGATTTCTTGGTAAAATTACCAATTCCATAAATGGTAATTTTACCAAGAAAAAACTGGGATCAAATAGAACCCTGAATTCTTGACAATGTTACCCTTTTCTTAGTAAATACACCCAGATTTTTTTTTCAGTGTGATGCTTTATTTCTGTAGATCAGCTAAAAATAAGAAAATCTGTCCAAACAGCAACTCTCTACGTTGAATATTCAGCGAGATATCGTCCTTTGAAAAGTCGGGTTTTTGACGTCATCCACCGCGGCAATACATACCATGTTATGCACAACCGCGGTGGATGACGTCAAAAACCCGACTTTTCAAAGGACGATATCTCGCTTAACATTCAACGTAGAAAGTTGCTGTTTGGACGGATCTTCTTATTTTTAGTTAGAATCAAGCATCAAAACACGATTTTGTGACCAGCGCAACCGGCCTATTTTAAAATATAATTTTGAAAGAACGTACTTCGTGAATAAGGCAAGTCATCTGTTTTTTTCTTTCTTTCTTTTTTTTGTCAAGGAAGCAATTTTATTTTGTAAGTTACACGTAAAATACTCATAGATGTTTAAAGTAGTTCAACAAAATATCTTGTGATATAGATTGTGTGTTATAGATATGTTAGTTGAAATAAGAAAAAAAATAATTAGAAATTTCAAATCATCTTGTCTTTGGATTGGTAATATTTCCTCAGGGCGCACTTCACGGAGCCAGTGGCGTGCCGTGCTTTGCGCTTTATCGATTGATCTGCCGTTTAAACCTATGGAAAAAGATCGATAGACAGGGTGTTTGCAACGAACACCTCAATAATCGATTCTTTACCACAGCTTCAGACGGGGAAATATCGATAATAGATCATTCACGCCTCGCCACTGCATAGAGCTCCAGATTCTTAGCTACAGTGGCGTGGCGTGCTTTGCGATATATCGATGGTAGCCATTTAACCTATGAAAAGATCGATAGACGGGGTTTGCAACGAACACCTTAATCGTTCTTCCACTCGACGGGGAAATATCGATTATCGATCTTTCACGCCTCGCCACTGCATGGAGCTCCAGATTCTCAGCTACAGTGGCGTGGCGTGCTTTGCGATATATCGATTGTTATGCCATTTAAACCTATGGAAAAGGATCGATAAACAGGGTGTCCGCAGCGAACACCTTAATAATCGATTCTTTACCATATGTTTAAATGACAGAACAATCGATACATCGTAATTCACGCCACGCCACTGCTTAGCTAGGGTAGCTGGTATACGAGCATGGATTTTTTGTTGTTTTCTGACCAGTTGCATCGACTTTATTATTTAAACCACGCAGTGAAGAGGCGTGAATGATCGATTATCGATTTCCCCATTTGAAGCTATAGGAAAGCCTCGATTACTTGGGTGTTCGTTACGAACACCCTGTCTGTCGACTCTTTTCAATGGGTTTAAATGGCAAATAAATCGATAAGTCGCAAAGCACGCCACGCCACTGACACCACGCTTTCAACTTTCTCGGATCGAAATTTTAGAAATTTCCACGTGCGTGCAAATATCCTTGGAAATAAAACTCCAAAATCTGATTGCGAAATTTTCTTTGGTCAAATTTTAGGTACACATCTGACGCGATACGACGTGATGTAATGCTCGGAAATCCTTAATAAATGTCCGTATTTCCAGAAATGATTAATCGATCGATTACTGAAGCGATCTCCAAAGTGTTTAAGAGCCACCATGCACTGGAAAAAAAAACACATTGGATCTAGAGTCCAGACTCTTAAAAACATCGACAAAAAAAATACTCTTGATTCAATCAGATTTGACCTTAAATCAAGAACCAAGCCTCTTAATGTGAGCAGATCTCCTTTTGATTTAAACTAAAAACTGATTGAATCAAGAGTCTTTTTCTTGTCAGTGTTTTCAAGATTCTGGACTCTAGATCCAATTTGTTTTTTTTTTTCCAGTGTGATATAAGAGAGGGATAAATGATTGAAACCTACATCGTTGATGTAAACTGTGGGGACGGAGGTCAGTTCGGGAGACAATTTCGTGGTCATGGCACCAAATTCTGCGAGGTAGTCGCTTCCTCTGTCGGACATCGAGCAGTTCTTGAGGTCCTCAGCGTTGCTTGTAATGTTGGCTTCCTTCAAGCACTGAAAAAATAAGGTTTTAATTTGAAAATAATGTTTTCGTACAAAAATAAGATTTTTTAAAACACGGTTTCAATGTAAGTTAGTCTTTCAATAGAAGAAGAAGTCACACGATTTCAAGACCAAACGAACTTTGATTTTCCGTTCGTGTGGATGCTAGATTTATGTTAATTCAACACTGCACACTCGTTGCAAAAATGAGACTGAATTTCGGCGATGATTATGAACCAAAACTCATGAATTTGGCTATTCTCCACAATATTCAGGGCTGTGGCGTGGCGTGCATTGCGATATATCGATTGGTCTGCAATTCAAACCTATGGAAAAGAATCGATTATTAAGGTGTTCGCTGCGAACACCCTGTTTATCGATCCTTTTCCATAGGTTTAAATGGCATACCAATCGATATATCGCAAAGCACGCCACGCCACTGATTCAGAGCTGTATGCTGCCATGCTAAGGGTAAACGTCGTATGAGCCCTCCGGCGTTGCCAAATTTCCCCTGGCAAATCACTAATTTTCAGGAAAGTTTTTGAATATTTTCCAGCCGATTTCTCAGATAATTTTGTTTGTAATTTGGTCTCAAGTGCCTGAAAATGTCAAGGAAAAGTATTCATATTTTTCCTCTTTGGACGGACGTTAATAATTTTTTGCTGATCGACAAGAATAAAGCGTCAAAACATGATTCTGAGACCAGCGGAACTAAGTGCTTCTTCTAGGGTGGTTAGAGTATCTATATTAAGAGAGTATGGCCACTGGTGTTACCACCTCTGATTGGCTCAGCCATCTTAGGCTGAATGGCCCTTAGGGACCCACAAATGGCGGATGCCATAAATTAATCTCATACGAAATGACTCAAAATGTAGTTTTCTTTGCTTATCGTAACGAGAAATTTACCCAAATGCACTGTTGCGACTTCTTTACATATTTTTACGGCTAATCGTGTGCAATTTTCGAGAAAAATTATCTCAGATGTAAGGTTGCCAGCAAGTGCGCTTGGTGATAACCGTCAAAAGTTGGCAATGACCCCCCTCCCATCCTAAAAAACCAAAACAAAGCACCGCCATTTTTGGGTCCTGAGCCTCTCCATGGGACCCAGTGGCCATACTCTCTTAATATAGGTACTCTAGTAATGAGCTGAGATCAGCACGCACAACATATTCGGAACAACAATTGCTGCGGACGCAGCCGAGGGCAAATTGAAATCAACAACGCCTACAAACCTAAGTGGATACTTCAAGCATTGTGCAATGCATGAAGTATCCATTTAGGTTTGTAGGCGCCAGTGAGCCTCTCGCGCTGGCAGCACGCCCCTCCATTCTGGTAGGCTTTAATATTTATACTCGCACAGTCAGCGTTTTTTAACTCATGATTTTGAAATGTTTGCACACTCTGCATTGATTATTCTCGTTTAAATTGATGGGGAAAAATATGTATCAATTTATCAAAGGAGAATAATAATATAATGTGTGTTTTTTAAGTATTGGTGGTTCCGTGTCAAATTTAATGATTTCCAAAGCACTTTAATTTTTCTTTTACATTTTGTAAATTGGGTTGTGAGAGAACTGAGGAGGATCTAACCTTGTCGGTGGGGTAAGGGGTTGATTTGGAGGCGGATGACATGGCGCACTGGATGAACTTCATGACGGCGTTTTCGTCTTTGACTTCGTGGATGACGCAAGCTTGAGCCTTGTCTCCGTCGCATTCCACCGAGCCGTGCCTGCATTCGAACACCAGCTCATTCTTCCCGTTTGAATCTTCACGATGGTACTGAAAAAAAAGAAGACGGTAAATCAAAATGCGGGCGACCCAAGAGGCATTTTTAGTCGGAACAATTGCGATATTTTGAAATTAAGTTGCAATTTTCCAAGATTTCCTGGAGATAAAATCGCCGGGATCATCAACATTTGAGCGATCATACTCGATCTCGTCGCAATTTTATCCATGAAAAATCGCGTTCGATAAAATCGAAATTTTATCTCAATTTATTACGGTATTTTGTTCGATAATACTGCTATGAATCTTCGCGTCGATAAAATCGCGAATTTATCGCAAATTTATGTGATGAAATAGCAATTTTTTACTATATATTTATTATACTATTACCACTACTATTACTACTATGTGTTTACTATATGACAAAAACACAAAAAATCAGTGGCTAAAACAAGGCTAAAAGCAATAAACACAATATGCAGGAGTGCAGGACGTTTCAGCTGGTCACCCGAGCCTTTATCAACCGCTAAAACACACAAAAAAAAAATTAAAACCAAGGCTAAAAAAACCATTACATTAAAACGAGTGTGATCAGCCTATACGGAAATTAGGATTGATCAGTCCTACTTTCCGTATGGGCTGATCACACGCGTTTTAATGTAGTGGTGTTTTTAGCCTTGGTTTTAATTTTTTATTTGTGTTTTAGCGGTTGATAAAGGCTCGGGTTAGCAGCCGAAACGTCCTGCATATTGTGTCTACTGATTTTAGCCTTGTTTCCCACTGATTTTTTGTGTTTTTGTCGTATACGTTTCGGGCTACCATTCCTAACCTCTCTTCTCTTGTACTTACTATACGTAAATATTATAAATCAACGTCGATAACATCTCGATACATTTTCCGATCAAATCGCAACTTATCGCAATCACTGCTGCGTGGGCAATGGGGGGAAAAACGGAAAAAACATTGAATTAGTCAAAACTTTTGAGACCGTGAATCTGAACCACAGCGCAAGCAGGAGTGAAGCAGCAAGTGAAGTATGGACACCGCCTTACAGAGATAACGCCTGCAAACAGCGCGTGATACCTCCAGCGTTACCTTCACGCATTTTTCTCGGAACCGGGTACTCAATAACATTAGTGCATTACTATATATGAGTGGCTTGGAGGACAAGGCGCATAAGTGCAGTCTGAGATGATTACAATGATTTAAAGTAAAACTATTCTTAGTGCATATTCTGTGAAAGATTCCTCCTTTGAAAATATCGATTTAGGTGAGAAAAGCTGCCTCGCCGAGAATATATTGTTGTACATACATTTAAATGGAGAAGCTCAACATGGGCCGGCACGAAGAGTCATGGAAAATAGCGATCGTGGATGCGAAATAGAACCGCGAAATGGGTCAAGTTGCAAAAGCAGTTGAAAAATCAAGCTTGATTTCCAAAAGAATCAATGGAGAAATGCTGATTTTTCAACCGTTATCTGGCGACAATGATTGCAGACGAGTAACGCATATTTTATCATCAAAACCGTGCGAGGCGTAAACATGCCTCGTTCGGGTGCTTTTCGCTGTGCGGAAGGTAAAACACCGTAAATGCACTCAAATGTTGCCAAATACTCCCGAAGCAATATTTATTATTTATACCAGTGCTTTACGACAGGGGCAAGGCGTGAATAAACAATTATCAATATTTTCCCATTTGAAGCTACTGTAAAGAATCGACAGTCGATAATCAATCCTAGCTTTCTCGATCATAGCTTCAAATGGGAAGATATCGATAGCCGATTTATCAAGCTGCTGTTGATTAAATATGGATATTTTGTACAGCGTTAGGCGGGGGAAAATGACTTGATATTTCAGCTCCACCCGGTGACAGTGTTCGTGGGTCACTTGATAGTGAAACTCCGTCAAAAACCACTTTTAAGCATTTACGTAGCACAGTCCCTCATCTATTCAATTTTCCCCTCCTTCCAACCCACCCCGCCATTCAAGGCCCTTACACTTAACGCCGCGCAGAAGAATACCTCCAAGCAAAGACGCTCCGAATGCTTTTGACATGTAAATGCAGCCCGGTCTGTTCAAAACAACGTATAGGCAGTGTATTTTAAATAGGACATTCGTTGTTATCACGTGCAAGACATCAAACGTCCGCATTAAAATGAGAAAAGAAGCACCACGTCGCCTTGGAGGATTGAGACAAGAGTTGTAAAAGAAACAATTTTGGAGTCGCAAAGGAAACTGGGTCTGTAAGGTGGCCCACAAAAAATGAATTTCGGAAATTTATAGCCGTAACCCCCTAAATCGGTTACAGCATGTTCAAAAACACGGAAAATGAAATTTGGGGTCAATCGGACAAAATTAACCCGACGCGCAGTTGCCGTTTATCCCCGCAAAAATAGCGAATTTTTACTGTTTTTCAGTAATTTTTCGCTCCCAAAAAATAAAGTCGGAGGGGTCTGCAAATTAAACAGATGGCAAAATTAGTTCATAAACTACACCTCAGTGCAGTTTTGGACCCCCTACATGCTTTTGACCCGACGCGCGGTTGCCATTTTCACGCATGAAAATAGCGAATTTTTGACTGTTTTTGATGATTTTTCCCTGTCAATAAATTAACGTTACATATGCCTAAATTGTAATCAGAGTGTGGAATTAGTAGCTACGATGCTCCCAATGCTCCCCTTCTGATAATTTTGACACGCTGCGACGTTGCCATTTTTCTGAGCAAAATCGTGAATTTCGACTTATTTCGATATCATCTCTCTAGACCTAAAAAAAAAAAAAAATCAGGAGCCATCGAAAAAGTGCGCTAAAACACGGTGATTATACCATGAGTATCTTCTTTGAAAATTTGGACCCTGTAAAATGTTTTACTCGGCGTGAAGTTACCACTTGGCAAACAGGGGTTGACCGTAACAGTCAAGTATTATACGTTAATGCGCCTTCAATTACATTGGATACTGTGCAATACTTTCGTGGTGGAATAGTTGCATTGGCGCCTACAAACCTAACAGGGATACTGCATGCATTGCGCAATGAGTGAAGTATCCCTGTTAGGTTTGTAGGCGCCAATGCAACTATTCCACCACGAAAGTATTGCACGGTATCAAATGTAATTGAAGGCGCATTAACGTATGAAACTTGACTGTTACCGTCATCGTGTCAGGGGGTATTTTTTAACGAGGAACTTGAATCTCAACTCAAATTTTTAAAATTCAAAAATTTATTTTTTTATTAATTTATTTTATTATTTATTTATTGTTTTATTTTTTCCAGTTTTTATTTTATTATTTTATTTTGTTTTATTTTTCCTCTTTTTCATGTCCCCTCCCCGGCTCTCCCCCCATTTTTTATATTTTTTACTCACTTCCCTCACGCAGACGCTGAATGTCTTAAAATTATAATAACTAACTAACTCTCTTTCCTTATGTTCATTTTCTAATAATTGTACTTTAATTAGGTATATGGGCTTTTAAGTGGAAGGCTATTTTTGAGAATGGCAATTCTTATTTCTCACGCATTCGTTGTTTCCAATATGAGTCTGAAATAATGAATCTTGTCGCAAAATTAAGTTGAGTTGCATTTTTTGACGCAACTCGGGCGAATTTGGAACGTGTGGAGCAGGAAAAGTGTGTTCCTAGCTGTGTTCAATGTCGCTTGGCGTGGAACAATGGGAGTTTTTTTTTATCGGGAGTCAGAGCAAACGAGATAACGAGAGCAATATTTAGTCGTTCGGAAGGGCCGTAAATTTTGTGACTGATGTGAGGTGAGAGTCGTGTGCTATACTGCCGTGCTAAGGAAGAACGCCGTATGAACCTTCAGGCGTTGCCAAATTTCCTTTGATACAACGCGAATTTTATGGTAAATTTATGAATATTCGCCTCCCAATTTTTCAGATAATTTAGTTCGCAATTTTACCAGAAGATTCTGAAAATTTAAAGGAAAAATATTCATAGCTTTACTCCAAAATAAACATTTTATCAAAGGAAGTTTGGCAACTCTCGAATGTTCATACGGCGTTCTTCTTTAGCACGGCAGTGTACACTGTATACTCCACCTCCACATGCCCTACTTAGAACTAGAGGAATCATAATTTAATAATATCCACAAGTTTCAACCGATAGGAAGGTTCTATTTTCCCTTTGTCTTCAGCTTTGCACCTTTGCTTTGTCGGACGGAATGAGCATGGGGTTCACTCACGCTTCTTTGTCTATAGCTTTGTCTATCAAACTAACCTTGGCTTTGCTGAACGGGACGAGCATGAGGCTCACTCACACTCCTTAGTCTATAGCTTTGTCTATCAAACTCACCTTTGCTTTGCCGAACGGGACGAGCGTGAGGTTCATGTACGCGCCGAGGTCAGTCATGTAAGTTGGGTACAGCTGGTTCTTGATGAAGTCCATGCTGTCTGGGCACAAGCTCTCATAGTAGACGGTCACTCCGATTTTCTGAAACAAAAAACATAACAGTTAGAACATAAGAAATAATTTCTGGAAAAACAAGAAGTTTCCCGTTCAACATCCGATCATTAACATGGCGGACTACTGCCGTGCTAAGGAAAATCGAATTAACATTCGATAGTTGCCAAATGTCTCCGGATAAAACATGTATTTTTGCGGAAAGTTACGGTTATTTTTCCTTGAAATATTTCGATATTTAAGATTAAATTGCAAACAAAATTGTCTGAAAAATTTAAAGAAAAATCATGACAATTTTCCCAATGAATTCGTTTTTTATCGAAGGAAATTTGGCAACGACTGAGGGCTCATACGGCGTTCTTCCTTAGCACGGTAGACTAGGATCACTCCATTTTCCCGTCATCCTCCTTTGTCTATCACTCTGTCAATTGCTTTGTCTATTGAGTTCAATAATCAGCCGCAGGTAGTCCATTCTGAACGATGACTGGATGATTAAGGTGATTCGAGGGACGCCATATTTTGTGTCAGAACGGCATGCGATATATCGCATCAATCGGTTCCATTTTTTCAGCTACTCGTCATTTTTCTCAAATTTTGAGATCGCAATTCTGATGTCAGGAGACTAAAGCACTCACTTACCAAATTTAACAAAGAAATTCAACGTCATACAGGCGTGGTTTTTTTAGAGAGAAAATATCGCATTCGAGTGCAAATTCGATATCAGTATCGAATGTGACGTTTTCTCTCTAAAAAAAAAACCACGCCTCTATTACATGGAATTTGTTTGTAAAAATTGGTAAGTGAGTGCTTTAGTCTCCTGACAACAGAATTGCGATCTCAAAATTCGAGACAAATTATTAGTGTCTGAAAAAATAGAGCCAATCGATGCGATATATCGCACGTCGTTCTGACACAAAATATGGCGTCCATCGAATCACCTTAAGCCCTCACTTTGAGTTTCTCCTTGCAGTCATTTTGCACACACTACGCTCTCTCCATGTCCGGCGGGACAAGAGAGACGCCGACACCACCGCAGAAACGGACGTTTTTCTGCCGAACGGAACAATGTCCAGTAAGACATGAGCCCTGAGATCCATGAGAGTATATGCATAACAGGGCTCACGTCATGTTGTGAATAGTTTGTTTGGCAGAAATACGTCTAAATGAGTGGCAGACGCGCATGATGCAATCGGGACGATCCGTGACCTTGCCCCAAAGAAGAAAACAATTGACCATGCACCGTGCCGCTTCGACTACTGGAACCAGAACCGTGTCGGCGGCGACGACGCAGAGGAAGAAACTCCCAACCTCGGTACAAACTCTGAGGGAGATACGCGGTTTTTCACGGCCGCCGCCGCGATCGATCGGTCAGTTCAATAATGATCGGGATCTCAACTGATTACTGATCCCGAAAAACCGCATATCAGTGAGACGGTCGCGTGGTTTGGCCTCGCGAGCGCACTTTCGGAGTGCGGTTCACGTCAGCGACGGCATAATGCCCGGATTATGTAATCTGCCGCACTGGAAAAAAAACACATTGGATCTAGAGTCGAGACTCTTAAAAACATCGACAAGAAAAAATACTCTTGATTCAATCGGATTTTTGCTTAAGTCAAGAACCAAGCCTCTTAATTTGAGCGGATTTCCTTTTGATTTAAGCTAAAATCTGATTGAATCATGAGTATTTTTTCCTGTCAATGTTTTCAAGAGTCTGGACTCTAGATCCAATGTGGGTTTTTTTTTCCAGTGCGTGCTAAGGAAAAACGAAAAGATACCTGTATATGAAGAAAAGTCACTTACATCAAGCAGAACCCCGCTTTCATTCAGCTATTTTATTCTTGATTCATGATAAAATCTCCTTGGCGGCATACTCAAGAATATTTCTGCCTAAATCGAGTCACTTTTTTCTCTAACTAATTCGAAAATTCTCCTAAACGTTATTAAATACGGATGCTAGGACTTGATGAGTTTTTGGACTACCGCTCTCTTTTTGTGCCGTAGTATCTTGATTTATTTTGCGAGGAAAGCTCCGTACTTTTAAAGGATGCCTGTCATTTTTGATACGTTGGAGCACCTTCAATTTCGCATGATACCGTGCAACACCTCTGTTGCGAAATAGTTGCTTGCAGCGCCGTGGCTCGCCTCGGTGCGCGGTGGGCGAGGACGACCAGCGCGACAAACGCACTGGCGCCTACAAACCTAACAGGATACTTCACGCAATGCGCAATGCGTGAAGTATCCTGTTAGGTTTGTAGGCGCCAGTCCGGGCGTCGCGGTGGTCGTCCTCGCCCGCCCCGCACCGAGGCAAGCCATGGCGCTTCAAGCAACTATTTCGCAACAGAGGTGTTGCACGGTATCATGCGAAATTGAAGGCGCTCCAACGTTTAAAAATGACAGGCATCTTTTAAGAGTACGGAGCTTCCCTCGCAAAATAAATCAAGATACCACGGCACAAAAAGAGAGCGGTAGTCCATACCAACACCTCCTCTCCTCTCTCAATTTTCTCATTTCGATATTGTCAATATAATTTTACATGCGGACTAAAATATAACGCTTGGGCTAAGTAATTGTTGCTTATGTTACGCGTAGACGTAATCTACTGGACAAAACAGGTGCGCGGACAAAAAAATTTTGATGGAATGTCCTGAAACCTACAAAATTGTCTGAAAATTCTTGGGGGAAATATTCACAATTTCCCCAGTAACCTTGGTTTTTATCGAAGGAAACTTGGCAGCGTCTGAAGGCTCATACGGCGTTCTTCCTTGGCACGGCAGTGCGGGCTCAAAGTGTCACGACTACGACCAGTGGCGATTCCTATAAGTTGGCAACACTGTTTTTTTCTCATTTAAATGTATGATAAACAATCGATTCTAGGCGAGGCAGCTTGTCTCCCCTGGAATCGATATATTCAATGGCTTTAAACGGAATATGAACAGTGTTGCCGACTTGTTAGAATCGCTATTGACTACAACCTTGAAATGGAGTTACATACCATCGCCTAGAAAACGGCAGAATGGAACTTATCTGATTTTGGGGGGAAATACGAATTTTCCGCGAATCTTTGCGACAAGGCCGCCCTCTCGTCTCACGGTGAGCAAACACAAAAGCGCGTCGACTTAGTGGGGCAACGCGGATGTGCTCGTATGAGCGCACGGTTTTCGACCAACAGCCACAGTACCACGAACCGTGTGCGACGCGAAATCAAGAGCGCGCGCTGCCTTTAACTCTACTCTCTGACGGGTGAGGGTCTCACAGCTC
>NC_092802.1:36852741-36893402 GCF_918797505.1 Bemisia tabaci | reverse complement strand
GATAGCGTGGGATATCCCCTCCATTTTGGCCTCAACTTGAGAGTTTTTTTTGAGCTTGGGAGTTGATCTCAGAGAAAACCAGTGGCCCCATCGTGTTTCTCGCGAACTTTTACATAAGAATCAACAGTCGAATCGCAAATTCCTCACGCATGCGACATCTCCATTGCACACAGTTGCGCGGTCAATCCCGCGTCGCGCGATGTCTGTGGAACCGTGGCTTAAGGCCCCCAATGCCTATATACTTTATCGCGTTCGAACTTCATTACGCTAATCGGTTGCATGAGCCGTCATGCCGTCAACCCTCCCCCCCTCCTCCCCTCCGCACCAGCTCGCGTCAGTTCGGAGGCAAGTAACACGCTTCCTATTTAACCTTTGGTGGGTATCTTTTGAGATCCGCGCGATTTTAAGTTCGACAGGAAATCCCGACATTCCTTTTCATGCCGTCAAAAGCTAGGATATCCGATAATCGATAAATCGATTTGGTGGATTATGCAATGCTTGATCGGATCCAGGTTGTAGAAGGAGATGTGCTCTGTCGTGCCAAGGAAAAACACCGCACACTGAAAAAATGATTGGTGGAATTTACCATTCCTTCACGCTGTGTGAAATGCAGCTTGAAGGAATGGTAAATTCTGCCGATCTTCGAGTCGATTCTACCAGAGGAATGGTAACCTGTACCATTACATAGTAACGTTTACCTTTCTTCTGGCAGAATTGACTCTGAACTGTTGCTGTGTGAAATACAGCGTGAAGGAATGGTAAATTTTACCAATCTTTCTTTTCAGTGTATAAGCTTTCAGACGTCGTCATATTTCCTTTCACAAAAAGACTTTCCTCGGGAAAACTAGTGGATGTTTATCTTCTAATTTTCCAGTGAATTTTGCTCGCAATTTTATGAGATCTGTATGAAAATTTCAAGGAGAACGATGCATAAATCTCAAAAATACATGTTTTATCGGGGGAAACGGAGCATTTGGACGATCTTGACAACATTTGATGATGCTTACCTGGTTTTGAATTTCCCCTCCTCGATCACTTAATCGAACGGGGACTGGATTTCAACCTACTCTGTGATTCCTGCATGGGTTCCTCAAGAATATTGCTACTGGTTATGCCTCAAATAAACTCACTAAGTCTTGGAAAACTCTCAAAGCTGAGGTCGTAATTACGTTGCAAAACATGATATTAAGAGCGCTCTTTAATTAGTCAAATTCTGAACACACAGGCATGAGCACAGTTGCCACTCCGCGTGGAACTTTGAGGACTGCTTTCATAACAGTTATCAAAAAGCTGTGTCCCTTAGAGAGGCCGTATGTTGGTACTCGAATGGCATGTTGCCTATCTATCGATTCAAGGACTACCTCTAATTGAAATTTAATGCAGTAAAATTGGAGGAAGTTGCATTTTTTCATCATTTTGAAAATTAACTATCTTTCTAACATATGGTGCTCGTTTTGTTGAAATCGGCATCTATTGAGCAAATGATGTAGACTTATTGCAATTTTATGGTAAAACTAGCCGTTCTGGGCGCGCTTCGGCGCTTCGCGCGTCCGTCACGACTGGCCAAGGGGCTGCGCGCTGCGACCCTCGAACTCCCAAGTGATATTCGGCTCGCTCCGCGAACCATTTTTCTAAGTAGTTGGACATTTTGATCACTATGATGGAGACTCTCACTATAAAAATGATCTTGTCACAGAACATTGTTACCGGAGCGTGTCATCAATCGCACATTAACAAATACATATATGGAGATGAGGTAATGCTGAGGATCGATCATTTCTTCAAAAACGCATTCGTCTGGGACGTCATGCGTCATGCGTCGTGGGCGGAAAGTGACAACCGTGGTTTCGCGATTTGACTCTCTGAAGTAGGAAAAGTTCATCTTCACTTCTTAAGAAGATTATCGGTGGCGCAGGGGTCAAAAAACTGCTCAACTTTTGTATATTTCTGGTTCCGAATCGCTATGAGTCCACTTGTGTTTTTTTTCTTACAGTTTCATTGCATATAAATTTCTCTGGTGTTTTTGTTTTATTCTCTCTGATTGCATAAGTAATTCTGTCCTCATTTCATAAATTCTTAAAAATTTGTCTGACCTCAGTCAACATCTCCCAATTTTTCCTGCCGCTTGGGGCTCTGTTTCTCGAATCTGACAAAAACTGGCAGCGCGGAGAATCGATAAAACGGATAACCCAGTGAACTGAAAAAATTCCCAGCCCGCTTTAACACGAATAATTACATCGGAAGCTTGGCTCAGTAGGGGGGCGGAGCCCGTCTTTTCGTGTAGGAGGGGAGGGGGAGGGGGCTGTTAGGTTATTTGAACAAGAAAACAGACGACGAAAGTGCATGAGGCAGCGTGTCAGAGTTAAGGCGTGTACCACCCCTCCCTTTTCACCCCCTTTACGCTCCCGTTCCCTCCGAATCAGACTTTTGAAATAGTGGATAATTAATGGGGATGTAGAGCTGATGACGGCTTTCAGGAAACTAAATCAAGGATATCCACTCCGCCGTGCTAAGGAAGAACGCCGTATGAACATTCGAGAGTTGACAAATATACTTCAATAAAATATTCATTTTTTAGGAAAGTCATGAATACTTTTCCTTTAAATGTTCAGAATCTTTAGGTGAAATTGCGAACGATTTTATCTGAAAAATTGGGAGGAAAATTGTCATGAGTTTACTAGGAAATTCGAGTTCTATGAAAGGAAATATGGCGACGCTTGAAGGTTTATACGGCGTTTTTCCTTAGCACGGCAGCACTGCCATCGGATCATAATGGTTCAGTTAGGCTGAGCTTAGATTGTTGCGCCTACGCAGATACCTCTTTCGTGTTTGATGTTAATCTGTGTTACTTTTTTTGTGTCAGGTCAGCCTAAAGGACTTGGTTGCTCAACATAATTTTGTGTTCAATCGACCCAGACCGTAGGACTCTGAGACATGGGATCATAAAGAGAGTGTCCTGCCGAACTTATGTACTCTCGTTCTTCTCTCCTTACCCAGAAGTCGCGACTTGCGGGTGGCTATTCTGCCGTGCTAAGGAAAAACGTTGTATTGCGACATGCGGACTAAGGGGCATTCCGGTCACAAACGAGGATTTCCTCATGCTGCAGGTCGATCAAATGGACGCAAATCTGTGAAACGGAACTACATATATATGCATGAAGACATGAGCCAGCAGCCCTGAGACCTATGAAGGGTGGGGGAGGGATGGGGGAGAGGGTGGCACTGGCGGACTGGGGGAAAAATCCATTGGCATCGAGGGTTTCCGGAAAAAATTCAGGATCAAGAGCACTAGGACAACCTCCGATGCCATTTCCCCGATTATTCATCATTTCTGCAATGGCGTGGCGTGCTCTACGATGTATCGATTGATCTGCCATTGAAACCTATGGAAAAGGATCGATAAACAGGATGTTCGCAACCAACACCTCCATAATAGACTCTTCACCATAGTTTCAAACATCATAATAGTAATAGTCATAAATTAAATTCTCATCCATCAAATGAAAAAAAGGAAAAGAACATAAAACATTTTTTGGGGATAAAAAAAGCCCACTTTGGCAACCGTGAAAAAATAGTTTCAGGGCTCCCGGCTATATCTTGACCTATTTGAGCGGGATAAAGGGAGGGTGAGCAGTGAGCACCCCCTCCTCTCACCCCTTGATTTTCGCCACCGTTTAATTCCATCCCTGGTTCCGATCCCTTGCAATTTCCAGGACTCGATCGAAAAAGTGGGGCGCTTCCAGCCCTGCCGATCGGGGACGGGGCAACTAACCCCCCCCCCCCCCCCACCACCCATCGCCCCGGGGGCACTGTCTAGCACCTATTGTTTAATCAACCCTCCATACCGACTCAGGGTTTGATCGATCGCAGGTTTGCCGGATTGAAACGCTCGTGCTTTGACTTCAGTTATATGCGGAAAACTGCCGTGCCAAGGGAAAACGCTGTATGAGCCTCCAGACGTTGCCAAATTTCCTCTGGTAAATCACTGATTTTCAGGAAAATTTTTGAATATTTTTCTGCCGATTTCTCAGATAATTTTGTTTGTAATTTGATCTGAAGTGTCTGAAAATTTCAAGAGAAAATAATCATAACTTCCCTCAAAAATAAACATTTAATTGGAGGAAATTTGGCAACGCCTGAAGGTTCATACGGCGTTCTTCCTCAATACGGCAGGAAAGTTCTAATTTTCAGAGCAATCTGGCGACAATGCTGGATCTCGTGTGTGCATACGTCGCGGAATCAATGTGATTATTTACCGCCTCGACGAGTTGATGGATAGACACAGAGCCCTGAATGGACGGTGTAATCAAGGGTTGTGCACTTTGATTTAATTATTCAGCGATTGGGGCTTTTAGGTGAGGAAATCGTAACTCGAGCGAGAACTGATAGGTACGCTTTCTCGATTTTCAACTCGCTTTGAAAATTTTTGGTGTGTTTGGTACTCATTGAAAGCGCGAACGTGCTTTTTTGATCATGAGGGTTCAGGAACGTTTTTAGCCATTATTTTAAGCAGGACATGACACTTCAAATTCTAGCTCATTGACAGCATACAGCATGAGCATTGAGAGCTCACGCTTCGCGCCTTCAATTTTTCAGATGCAGCACGGACGTCCATCAAGTACGAATAGTTGTATCTCTGCGCCGACGTAAACGCGCATCTTTTCCCTCCCTCTATTTCCACATTGTGTTTGTTTGCGTTGTCTTATTTTTAATGGTGCTTCAAACTAGTGGCATAGAGCAGAGCATAGCGAGTTCACGACTCACGCCGCGCCATCGCGTCTTACATTTTTCATATTTAACGTGGACATCCATCTTGCGCGAATAGTTCTATCGTGGTTTACACTTTAGATGTCTCTTATTTTTGAATTTCGAGATAAATTAAGGTTAAGTTTGCCCGAGATATGCAATGGTATATCCAAATCAAGAGTCATTTTGAAAAGGAAGAAATATGTTTAAAGGTCTCTCAAGAGGTCTATAAAGGGTGCAACGTATGTCTTTTTTAGAAATTTTCAATGAGATATTTGGTTTTTCCATAAAATTTGACATAGGAAATACTGTACTGCAATAATATAAAATTCTTTACACTGCCCCATCATTTGATGGAAGACAAAACGATTCGGATCACCTTAAGCAGAAAGGAACCAAGCCACATCAGCAATTGCCAGGTCAAAGGGAAATTTTCCTTGAAAAAATCCCTTTGCATTATTTTCGAATGTTCCTTAGCCTCCTCTGCCCTAGTGGGCGAGAAACTTGACACCCCCTTCTCCTTTACACGGCTTACGTAATATCTGAACGGCCCCACCTATATTCCTCTCTCGTTTTCTGCCCGGGTTCAGAAAAAGCTGAAAGTGTCAATGATGATCCAACTCGTGTTAATTGCCTGGGACCACCGACAACGGGTACTTAGTTGAGAAAACTGGAGACTCGTTACTTCCGTCAGTCCTTACCAAACATTGAGCTCGTTGCTCACCAAACACCGAACCTAACTCATCAGCCATCAAAGTGCTCAATTTGTTAGCTGCATTCTTGTTTCTTTTCGCAGCCGCGTACCATTCCAATTAGCGGTCGCCTCAGCCCAGCGCTGCTGTGCTAAGGATAAACACCGTAAGGAAATTTACGAATTGCCATATTTATTGTGATCAATACACATATCACATTTAAAATCCTTGCATTGTCATATATAGATGGCTAAAGTTCAAAACCTCATATCTCCAATTCTTCATTGCAGTGTTTCAAAATATCCGCCTCTTTTATAATTTTTTCGAGGAGAAACAAGCCAACTTCATAGATAGAAGTTTATACAGAATATTCTGTTCACAAAGGAAAAAAATTAAGGAAGTTTTCGATGAATTACGTTGATTATTATTTCAAGGGAACGATGAGGTATGATGGTTCAGTTACACGATCAAATTGAGCCATCAATTGGGCCTCTCATTGGTCGCATCCTCACCTCAGGTCTTCTTCCACCAATCAGAGCTTCAGTTTGATTGCTCAATTTGATCGTGTAACTGAACCTTGATGGGAAGTCAGCGACGTCGAAAACGGAGATACACGGTTTCGCACTTTGGCCATCGATATCGTTTCTGAAAATTTCTAGGAGAAAAAAGCGTGGAATTTTTTCGTTATTGAATATTTTACAAGAAAATCTGGCGACATTTGAAAGCTCTTGTCCGATGGCGTTTCCCCCTTAACTCGGCAGAGAGCAGTTCCGAATCCCACCGTCGCGGGCCGCAGCGCCACCGTCGAGTCCCATCACCGCTTTCCTCGGTACCGAGCGGCTTGTCTGAAAAAGGACGTAAGTGCAATGATACCTCATCAGCGGTCACGTCATTCTTGAAAAGAGGCAATTCAACTGCGTCGAAAACTCCGGTTCGGATGCAAACGAGATGGCTCCCTCTCGTCTCGCTCGACACTTCCTGTCTTTATGTTCTCACCGCCTTTGTTTACTAATTACGCCAACACCGCAACGAGCCTGCCGCGCTACGGAAGAAAGACGTATATGACCCTCCAACATTGCCGTGCTTCTTCCGACGACGAATTTCTATCTATTCCGGGAATGGAGATGTTGCATGTGTGAGGAATTTTGCGATTTGACAGTTAATTCTTACGTAAAAGTTCGCGAGAAACACGATGGTGCCACCGGTTTTTCTCCAAAATCAACTCCCAAGCTCAAAAAAGCTCTCAAGTTGAGGCCAAAATGGAGGGGATATCCCACGCTATCCTGAGAATCCACCTCTACATCAAGACAAACTCTCCATGCAAAGATAGGGAGCAAGTACATTAGCAGTGATGCCGAGTTTTCGATTTAGAGTCCCCAAATAAAGTGGCAGCCCTGTCAATGTATTTGCTCCCTATCTTTGCATGGAGAGTTTGTTCTGATGTAGAGGTGGACTCTCAGGGTAGGGTGGGATATCCCCTCCATTTTGGCCTCACTTTGAGAGCTTTTTTTGAGCTTGGGAGATGATTTCAGAGAAAACCAGTGGCACCCATCGTGTTTCTCGCGAACTTTTACATAAGAATCAATGGTCAAATTGCAATTCCTTCACACATGCAACATCTCCATTTATTTGGAGGTTAATGGATTCCATCGGGATGAATAGCATTGGCAGTCCAGCGGAGTGATTGTTAAAATTGATAGATTTTTTTTAGATAGATTTTTAAAATTGATTTTGTTTGTCAAAATTGGTAAAGTGAATTATTTAAGTCTCCTGACAACAGAATTGCGATCATCAAAATTCGAAAAAATTTACAAGTAGCAGAGAAAATGAAACTAATCGATGCTATGTATCGCATGGCCGTTCTGACACGAAATATAGGGTTTCAATCGAATCAACTTAAGGACTTATTGGGGCAGTCAAATGGTTATATCGGGGATCTCTTGCCAGAATCAAGTGTCAAAGTAGGCTTTCGGACGGTTTTTATGTCACCAAAAGGGGATTCTGGCGACGTTCAAAGGCTCATAACGGATGTCTTCCCTAGCACGGGACAGTAGCGCATAGAAGATTTCAGTCGCGTTGAGTAAGTTACATTCCAATCGAAGCTCCATTATAACTGGACGAACGTAAGCCAAAAGGAACTATATCCATTCTGACCTCGCCACCTTGCGGCAAAAGTATCACAAGCGCACCATGCAACGTTTTAAAAATTTTTTTGCCGTCATTTATATTTATTTACGGTGAATAGTTAGTTGAATCAGTTCTTGAAAAGTTGCAGCATGAATGATATACGGCATGCACAAAAAAAAATTTTAGGACAGCTTCGTTGAACAGTTCCTCTGTAATAAAATAAAATAGGCGGCTGGAAATTTTGAATACGTACGCAATGGCGCTCGTGATACTTTGGCCGGAAGGTGACGACATGAGCGTTGAGATCCGTAACAGTTAAAACATGCACGCAGGGCTCATGTCAAAATGGGAAATGCGTCCAATTTCACCTTGGCGCGACATATTTTTCGGCGGGATTTTCGGCACAAAAAAGTACAAACACCAACACAACACCTATTGTCAGCTAAAGAATTGCGCAAATTTTCCGCTCTCGCTTTCGCGTCTCTGAACAAACCGCGGATGCTGTCCAATAAATCATTCTCGTTTTTAACCCGCCGCACAGTGCGGCATCCTTATGGACTATGCGGACCAAGATTGGTAAAAGACACCTAACATTTAAATGATGAAGATAGTAGCACCGACATAGGAAAAACCCTTTAGCACTTAACTTAATGAAGGCGTGGTTTTATTAGAGGAAAAATATCGCATTCAATCCTGATATCGAAACTGCACTCGAATGCGATATTTTCTCTCTAAGAAAATCACGCCTATATTACGTTGAATTTGTTTGTCAAAATGGGTAAGTGAATTCTTTAGTCTCCTGACAACAGAATTGCGATCTCAAAATTCGAGGAAAATGACGAGTAGCAAAAAAATGGAACCAATCGATGCGATTTATCGCTTGCCGTTTTGACAAAAACTATGGCGTCCATCGAATCACCTTTTCTTCCAGAATTTCCCAAAGTCTCATGAGTGGAACACTATTATGAACCTTTTAAATATCCAAGAAAACTAAATGGAGCTCCTGACCAACCTTCGTGTTCCTTTCGGTTAACTGGGTGATACAGAACAGATGATTAGCGGCAGACCGACCAGCCCTAAAACCTACCTGCTCCTCCGTCTCGAACGGGTTCACTCCTCTTCGATCTTCGATTGATCTGCCATTTAAACCAATGAAAAATGATCGATAAACAGCAGTGGCGTGGCGTGCTTTGCGATGTATCGATTGTTTATGCCATTTAAACCTATGGAAAAGGATCGATAAACAGGGTGTTCGCAGCGAACACCCTAATAATCGATTCTTTACCATAGGTTTAAATGGCATAACAATCGATACATCGCAATTCACGCCACGCCACCGATAAAAAGGGTGTCCACGAGCGCACCTTGATCAGCGATATTTTCCATAGCTCAAATGGGGAAATATCGATAATCGATCATTCATGCCTCGCCACTGGCTTTGGGTATTCAATACGTCGCTGGAGCCGTAGAATATCCTAATTTTTATTTCGAGCGGAACCGTGTGCATTAAGACATGAGCCCTGAGGCCCATAAGCATATATACTTAACAGGGCTCACGTCATAATGCACATAGTTTCGTTCGGCAGAAATACGTCCATGGCTTGGATAAAACCCGAGCCGATGATAAAGAGCCCGATGGTAGAAGGGAGGGGGGGGGGGCTTTCATTATTATTCTCCGCGGGGGTTGAGGTTAGGTTGCGACCATTTCAAGCCTCTATCCCCTGCCAGGTTAAACATGAAAAATTATATATTTTGTACAGTTGGAAGGACATAATTACGCTTTTTGGCGCGATCTTGCTACGCTGAGATTGGTCACATTGCAGGATGCACGGCTGCCTGGAAGGCGAGACTTGTCGCCACGCTGCGCTGTGCCGTCTGGTTTTATACAGGGTGATTCGGATGTCCCGTATGGCCCCCCGTAAACCCCAGGGATCTTGCCCTTTTTCGACGAGGTCAACCTAATATCTCGAAGCCTGAAACTCGTTGCCTTCGACGTGGGAGCGCTGGCAAAATTTTACGTATCTCTATCTCTAGGTGTTCGAAACTTACAGGGGTGGTGCCTGATCCTAAGGCTTATGAACTTTTGGATTACCCCGGTGGCGATTCTTGAATGTTGGTCAGCCCTGTTTTTTATTCCATTTAAATCCATTAAAAACATAGATTTTAGATCGATTTTAGACCGAGAATCAATCAAATTGTGTACATTTAAATGGAAGGAAAACACTAGAACAGTGTTAAAAACTTTCAAAAATCGCAACTGGATCACCCTATATATGTTCCTTCAATTCGAACACTTTGATTGGATAATCTTAGACATTTTATGAGATCCAAGTCGATATGGAATCTTTGACAATATTCATGCATATTTTTCCTTGAAATTTTCAGATATTTCAAATTAAATTGCGTACGAAATTGTCCGAAAATTTTGGAAAATAATATTCGCGATTTTACCGGTAACTTGGGTTTTTATCAGAAGAAACTTGGCAACGTCCGAAGGCTCATACGGGGTTCTTCCTTAGCACGGCAGTGTTGGTAACCGGGAGCCCTGAGGGTCGCGCGCGCCGCGTCGTCAAACATTCGAATGTTGCCAAATTTCCTTCGATACAAACCGAATTTACTCGGCAAATTGAGAATATTTTCCCCCAAAATTTCCACACATTTTTGCACGCAATTTAATCTAAAATATCCGATGGTTTCAAGGAGAAAATATGCATAAATTCCGTCGAAAAATACTTGTTTTATCGATGGAAATTTGGCAACTCTCGAATGTTCATACTGCGTTCTTCCTTAGCATGGCAGTATTCAAAACTGGTCGAGTAAACCGCCCGGGGGCCCGACGCGCGCGCGGGGGGGATGGGGAGGGAGGGTTGGAGGGGTTATTATTCTGGGCACAAAGCTCCCCGACACACAAGACCAAGGAGCGACGCTTCATCGGGGTCATAACCTCTTCGCGACCGCCACGCACCGCTATGAAAACCTTCCGAGGGGAAAACGCCGTATTGTATTCGCGGAGACTTTAACGCCACGCTAAGAAAGTAAACCATATTTATTTTGGCTTCCATCTCGGTCGGCCGCCTATGAGTTTAGCGGTTGGTGAGTGAATTTTGGCCTGCGTACTCAGGGATTTTTTGGACGTGAGCAAGAATTCACTGCGGGAAAAAAAACACATTGGATCTAGAGTCCAGACTCTTAATAAAATCGACAAGAAAAAATACTCTTGATTCAATCGGATTTTTGCTTAGATCAAAAACCAAGCCTCTTAATTTGAGCGGATTTCCTTTTGATTCAAGCTTAAATCTGATTGGATCAAGAGTATTTTTTCTTGTCAATGTTTTCAGAGTCTGGACTCTAGATCCAATGTGGTTTTTTTCCAGTGTTGGACGTAATTATGCTAAAAGGAGCTACGTGCATAGGGATTGCGTGTAACATAGTTCCTATTAGCAGTGGCGTGGCGTGAATAATCGATTATCGATATCTCGCCATTTGAGACTATGGTAAAGAATCGATTACTAAGGTGTTCGCTTGCGAGCACCCTGATAATCGATCTTTTTTCATAGGTTTAAATGGCACAACAATCGATGTATCGCAATTCACGCCACGCCACTGCCTATTAGCATAAATACGTCCCATTCCGTGCTAAAAATTATGGGAGTTATACCATTTAAGTTTTTGTCGAAACTGTTGCCAAAATTAAAAAAAATAGATGATTTTCCCGATAGATTACGGGGGAGGGGCGTAGCTATATCGTAAGACACTTTGGACAAAACACTTAATCAAGGAAAAAGTTTTATTTTTACTCATAGAATATGCTTCTGCAGTCCGTCGATTCAACTTTGGATCACCCTGTATAAACACTCTAAATCTCGTCCACTGGTCCATTTTGGCAACGCTGGCGGTGAAAAGTTCAAGAGTGCGGTCCTGATATCCATGCTGGGGCGACAGGCCAGGGGAGCACGAGTCCCACTACAGTGTTGCAATAAGTCGCTACGTCTCCATTTGGAGCTATGGTAAGGAATCGATCATCAAGGTGTTCGTTGTGGACACCCTGTTTATCGATCCTTTCCATGGGTCCAAATGACAGATCAATCGATACATCGCAAAGCACGCCACGCCACTGGGTGCCACGGCTGAGATATCCCTGGCAAGCGACGCTGAACTGTCAGATTGTTACGCAAAATTAGACTCTTCGATAGGATCCTACACTGTCAACACTTATGGAGTGAGATTAGGTGCCGAAGTCTAAACAGCGCCCAAAAAATCGAGCAATATGAATGCGGAGTAAAAATTACTCGCTTGAAATCGGTGGCGTGGCGTGGCGTGCTCTGCGATAGATCGATTGATCGCCATTTAAACCTATGGAAAAGAATCGATAAACAGGGTGTTCGCAGCGAACACCTTAATAATCGATTCTTCACCATTGCTTCAAATGGGGAATATCGATAATCGATCATTCACGCCCCGCCGCGCCATCTGACGGAATGACTTAGACTTTCATAAGGAGCGGCATCTTCCCCTTTTAGGCAGTGTTGCATCTGTAATGGAGTTAATTTCACTTCGCACTCATCTCGCCCGGGATATTTGGACGCGATACAGACTCTAGAGTGAGTCATAAACCGAATTTCACTCCTTGATTTTTAACAGTGTGGTAGCATTTGCTATTTTTTTTTTAATAGTGAAAAAAAAAATCGTGGATTTTAAAGATACAACTCTCTCGAGCGAACCGTTAAGACATCTAGTTAGGAGATCCTTTCTGTTCTTTTTTTCGTTTAGCCCCTCGCTGCGTTTTTA
The DNA here is from genome assembly GCF_918797505.1 of Bemisia tabaci. Lineage (NCBI taxonomy): Eukaryota > Metazoa > Arthropoda > Insecta > Hemiptera > Aleyrodidae > Bemisia > Bemisia tabaci. Next base: position 36,881,049 of record NC_092802.1, on the reverse strand, counting down.
CAAATTCTTAAGCATTTTACTCTTCTCAGTTTTATGAACGATTTTACATACAATTTATAAAAAATCTTTCACACATGGTATCACCATATTTCATTAATTATTTCCTCCATAAAATTGTGTTGTTAATGACGCATATTTATTTAGCATCGGCAATTTTCTCTTCTTTTGAGTGAGTTTTAGAATTTGAGGTAAAATTTTGATGCCAATTTTTTCTCTTAACTTTTTTTCAAATACAGCGTGAATCTCGCGTTAATATCTAAACAACGAACAAAAAGGGGTTCTTAACTCGGACACTTTAACAATAATTTGACGTTTTATAAAGTCAAAAAAGCGGCGATACTGATGAGGGAGGTCCTAAAGAGAGGTATTAAAATGGGCAGAAACTTGGCATCCCTGGAGCGACGCAAGAGTGACCGGACGCAGGCGCATCAGGTTAGGTGAGTCGGGTCGCGGCTGCGGTGTTGAAGGTGTGTAAGCGTGCCCACCATCAGGGTTCACGACTCCTGCCATGATTAAAAAAGCCTGTAATGCCGTTAGAAACTCGATGAACATGAGTGGTTTTGGCAGGAAACCACGCAGCAGTCTCAGCGCTTGACGGTGGACACTGGACACTCGTGAGGTCATCGGACCCGTATTGGATACCCGTAATCGGCCCAACGATGAGATGGAAAGTGAACATCGAAGATTTTGAAATTTTATGACACTTCATTAGTGTCAAACATATTTGTAACCATCCACGAAAAAAGGAATCTTGATCATACACTGACAAAAAATGGTAGAGTTTACCATTCCTTCACGCTGTATTTACTCAGCGTCAATTTAGAGTCAATTCTGCCAGAGGAAAGGTAAACGTTACTACACTGGAATAAAAACACATTGGATCTAGAGTCCAGACTCTTGAAAACATTGACAAGAAAAAATACTCTTGATTCAATGAGATTTTTGCTTAAATCAGAAGGAAATCCGCTCAAATTAAGAGGCTTGGTTCTTGATTTCAGCAAAAATCCGATTGAATCAAGAGTATTTTTTCTTCCCGATGTTTTTAAGAGTCTGGACTCTAGATCCAATGTGTTTTTTTTTTCCAGTGTATATACTGGTACAAGTGACCATTCTTATGGCCGAATCGACTTGAAGATTGGTAGAATTTATCATTCCTTCACGCTGTGTCACACAGCCTGTGTGAAATACAGCGTGAAGAAATGGTAAATTCTACCAATCTTTTTTTTCAGTGTAGTAACGTTGTTATCAAGGGAGGTTAAATGGAGCCTCAAGAAGGACAACTTTAATTATTCTTGATTTCCTATGTAAACACGTCCAATTTTACTTGAGGCTCGTGAGAGTTGTCATTTTTTTATTGCTACCAGTTTATTTTACCAAATATTCCTGGGTTCCCGAAATTAATTCCGATTTTCCAAAGTTCCGAGAAAAATTCCGATTTTTTTCAAAAGTTCAGGGGAAAAAATTCTGAAATTCGCCTGGATTTAGTTCCGAGGATCGTCAAGTTTGATGAGGAAATTATCAAATTTGTCAAAATGATTGGTCAAACTGAGAAAAACCCCGAAATTCCGAGGAAATTCCGAACATAGCTGGAAATTACAGGAATTCTAAAGTTGCCGGGAAAAGTTCCAATTATTTGAATAGTTCTGAAATTCGGAATTGATTCCGGGAAATGGCAGCACTGCTTTTTGTGATGCTACTTTAAGGAGCTCCTCAAAATTCCTCTACTCACAGTGTAAACAACATGCGGACTCCCACTACTAAACAACAGGAAGGAGTTGCTTAAGAAACGGCTTAAGAAATCCTTTTCTAGGGGAGGATTGCAGAATTACAAACAAAAGTATATTGCAACTCATCTTTTCTTGACTTGGATGCAACTATTGCACATTTATGGCTCTGCAGGTTGCATAAAATTGAGGCTTTCTAGCTTTTCTTGTGGAAACAAGTACGATTTCATTATGCGCCTTACATCTCGCAAGTTCTTTCATAAAACTCGCACAATACCCTCATGCTCATGTTTGTTTGTTTACGGGGATTATACATAAGGATCCATGTAATTTCGAAACTTCAAACACGTATTTCTCGAAGGAGCAAAAGCTGCACTTATGTGCCTTGTCCTCCAAGTCCTTCCATTGAGATGCGCTCTCACATCAGAGGGGCAAGGATATCTTCACATCTCATTACTTGACTTGAACGAAAGTGAAAAACTGTCGATTGAGCATTTGCAAGCTCCCATAAGCGTGAGCCGTACTGCCGCGCTAAGGAAAAACGCCGTATGAACATTCGAGAGTTGCCAAATTTCCCCGAATAATACATGTGTTTTGGAGGAAAGTTATTCTTATTTCCTTGACATTTTCACATGTTGTAAATTCAATTGCGAACAAACTCGTCGGAGAAAATTGAAGAGAAAATATTTGAAACTTACTCAAGAAATTGTTTTTTTTTTTCGAATAAAATTTTGCAGTGCCTCAAGTTTCATACGGCGTTTTTCCTTAGCACGGCAGTGTACAGTTTTCATGCTCTCGTGGCTTTTACGATGGTTCGAGCGTAATTTCTTCTCCGCGTCGAAACGAAACGGGCGCCAAACGTGGACACGTTACGAGCAATTTATCCAATTAGCATCGAGGTACCTCCGGATCATTTCTTTCCTGGCGCGACCGCGGCCGCGCAGCGATAGGAAGCCGAGTTTGAAGCAAGGATGCCAGGTTGCACGATAAAAAAGGAATATTTGGATCGCATTTAGCAGAAAGGAACCAGCCCAATTACAGCGTTGTTAAAATGTCGCTTCTTAATAATTATCTGAAAAAATCTTCCAAAACAGCAAATAATTTTTGCATCCCACCGAAAAATTGTTAATTTTAAAGGGAAATAATGGCGATGTTGCATGTGTAAGGAATTTGCGATTTGACTGATGATTTTTATGTAAAAGTTGGCGAAAAACACAATGGTGCCACTGGTTTTCTCTGAAATTAACTCCCGAGCTCAAAAAAAGCTCTCAAATTGAGGCCAAAATGGAGAGGATATCCCACGCTATCCTGAGAGTCCACCTCAACATCAAGACAAACTATCCGTGCAAAGATAGGGAGCAAGTACATTAGCAGGGTTGCCGTGTTTTCAGTTTTGGAGTCCCCAAATAAAGTGGCAGCCCTATCAATGTATTTGCTCCCTATCTTTGCATGGAGGGTTTGTTTGATGTAGAGGTGGACTCTCAGGATAGCGTGGGATATCTCCTCCATTTTGGCCTCAACTTGAGAGCTTTTTGTGAGCTTGGGAGATGATTTCAGAGGAAACCAGTGGCACCATCGTATTTCTCGCGAACTTTTACACAAGAATCAACAGTCCAATCGCAAATTCCTCACACATGCAACATCTCCATTGTCAGTGTAATTTTCAGTGAGAAATGCCCAAGATTCCCCAAGTAAAAATGCAATTTTTGAGGGGAAACCTGACAGCATTGAAATGTAGTTATGTCCTTTTGTCCGGGAAACGTCGAAATCTGAGAATGGAGTTGACGCATGCAGCGACGCGCACGGTGGATCCAATTAATTAGAGAGGTCGGACATGAAATTTTCAACTAAAACTGCAAATTTTGATGTTTAATTCGTCACATGTTAAATTTTGAGGGCTTCTTAATTTGAACGAAAATTTTACGAGGAAACCAATGAAGCCACTTTTAAAACCACAGGTTTTGTATGAACGGAGTTATGAGCTTTTAAAGTTTCCAAATTTTGTCCGGCCTCCCCCATTGACTCGACCAATTGTGCGACGCAGCGCGGCGGGGGATTTTCATTCGAACGTATTTCAATCAAAAGGAACTAAAGACATTGTGACATGAGCCCTGGCGTGCAAGTATTCTTATGGATCTCGGGTTCATGAGAGGATGGATACGGTTCCTCTTGAATAGTCCATGCCATCGTTTGGTTCTGAGTTAAGGAGAGGTGTCGTCGACCCGAGACTTTGTGTCTCGAGTATTTGGAGGTGAGGATGGAGAGGAAAAAGAACCAACAGAAAGGGATGAAGAAGATAAGAAAACACAAGGGCAGGAAACAAGAGAAAACCAATTCTTACACTCTGTTTCCCTCCTCCTCATTTTCTTATCTTCCATAATTTGTTTCTCCCTTTTCTGCCTCCTAATCTTTATATCTTCCTTTCTTTTTTTTAATTCATCTATTCATATTCTCCTTTTTCCTTCTCTTCTACTCCTCTTTCCATCCTCTTTTTCCGCCCGTTGTTGTTGTTGTTGTTGTTGTTTGTTGTTGTTGTTGTTGTTGTTGTTGTTATTGCTTGTTGTTGCTTGTTGCTGCTTGTTGTTGTTGTTGCTTGTTGCTGTTGTTGTTTTTTGCTGTTGTTGTTCTTCTTCCTCTCCTTCTTTTGCTTATTCTTTTTCTTAATCTTTTCTGCTGCTTCTTCGTCTTTCTCACCTTTCCTCTCCATCCTCCTCTCCTTATTCTCCTTTTTCCCTATTATCCTCTTCTTTTTTTATTTTTCTTCCTTCACATCATCTTCATCTTCCTCTTTCTCTTCTTCTCCTTCTTCCTCTCCCTCTCTCTTCATAACTCTTTTTTTTATCTCACAAGATTTCTCCTCGTGTTAAGAACCCAAGACGAGCCGAGGACTAGAATTTTGGGTCCTTTTCATGGCCTAACTATTAAAATTTTTAAGAATAGAAAACTAAAAAAACTTATTATTGTAATTATTATTATTCAGTCTTCTAACGTACCTCTTCATTCTCTCCTTTTTCTTTTTTTTCTTTCAATTCCTCCTTCTTCTTTTCTTTCTTCTCGTTCCTCTTTTCCACATTTATTTCGGTTTCGTTCCTCACGGAAACTCCTTATTTTACAAAGGATGAAGCGGTACATTCGATAAATCCCCGCTGAACACTGGAAAAAAAAACACATTGGATCTAGAGTCCAGACTCTTGAAAACATCGACAAGAAAAAATACTCCTGATTCAATCGGATTTTTGCTTAAATCAAGAACAAAGCCTCTTAATTTGAGCGGATTTCCTTTTGATCTAAGCTTAAATCTGATTGAATCAAGAGTATTTTTTCTTGTCGATATTTTTAAGAGTCTGGACTCTAGATCCAATGTGTTGTTTTTACCAGTGAATGCAACAACTCCGCACTCAGCGCCCTCATTTTGGCCGCATTTTATCATCTGATCTGACTATACCGCTTCCACTCGCTAACCAGTTTTTCTACTAAGCGCGATGGGTCTTCTCGTCGCTTCTCCACGCGAGAACATAGCTCAATTTTTCGCTTGAGCCCCAGGGAGCATGGATCTATATGCAAAGTGGGGCTCACGTGAAAACTGACATACGCCCTTACATCAGTGGGAACGAGCGAGTTTCAAAACTAACTCTTGGAGCCATCCTGACCGTGAGATACCGTCAGGAAGGAATTTCTGCAGTAGCTCACTCTCTCTTATTTTATTAATTCAATCAAATGGATGTGTTGAATTTTGGGCTTGTTTGGTGGCAGGATACTAAGCGGATTGGAGAAGATTTAGTTTCGTCGAAGGTCTTGTGAGAGCCTGGGAATCTGCGATACGGAATGTACACAGGGTTGCAATTTTCCATGAAAAATAAACGATGGAATATCACATGAAATATTTTATGAAATTTCAGAAATTTATGAAAGATATTGAAAGAGACCGGTTACTCTCCAGTTTCGCGAAATATAAAAATTGTGACTTTTTTCTTTTTATGTGTGTTTCAGTGCGGGTTGTATACTCTACCCCCTGAAAAATATTAAATACTTCAGAGCCTCGTGAAATTTCATGAAATATTTGAACAGAAATGTCCAATCTTTCATATTTTTATTTCACGAGTGCAACCCTGGATGTACCCATAACCATGTGTATATCAAAATATAGAATATATCGACGGTGAAACTACCAAACCACGTATCTCGTTTGCGGTGTTTAAAAATCGACGCTCGCATTTTATTTTTTTGAAGTAGACCAAATCAATATCATTCCTTGAAATTTTCACAGAATTTTCTCCGCACGAAGAGGAAAAATCACAGAAATTTTTAAGACTGGACGTTAAGTAGTTTTTCATTTTAAAAATAAAGTATGACAGGAAGCCTGCGACGTCGCAAACCGAGATACTTGGTTTGGTAGTTTCACCGTCGATATAGATATATATTATATATATATATATATATATATAAATATATATATATATATATATATATATATAATATATATATAGAATATATTCGCAAGAAAAACCATGTTCCCTTCAATTCGTCGTCTCTCTCACGAAATAACGTAACTACGTTTCAATGTTGCCAAAATTCCCCTGGTAAATTGCATTTTCATCAGGAAAATCTTGGGCATTTCTAACTGAAAATCGTCACTTGTATACATTTACAGCAGAGCATAACCAGGAATTGAAGCACATTCTAAAATTTGTTTGATCAGAATTATCAGTTTGAAATAACTTACAGAAGTAGAGCTTTAGATCCGTAATACTTTCGCAAAATTTTTCCAGAAAAATTTACCTGCAACACAAGAAAATCGATAAGAATTGATATCACATTGATTTATTTTTAAAAATAAAAGACATACAAATGCTGATTCAGTAATATTTCATAGTTCTTTTAATTTTCCTGATTTTTTTATACGCCCAGAGGCAGATCCAGCAATTTGGCAACGCTGAATTCCCTCCGTTTAAACCTATGTTAAATAATCGATTCTTGTCAGAGCACCTGGTCCCTCCAAGAATCGATACATTTCAATAGGTTTAAATGGAGAAAACCCATGTTGCCAATTTGTATGTGCCTCGACGAGAACATGTTGGAAGACGTTCTCATAAATTTTCCTACTTTTTGCAGGCTGCATCAAAAAATCTCTGAACACGAGCATCGACATTCCTCAAGCTCAAAAAAAAAAATTGATAATATTTAAGCCGCACGATTACACGGCGCACTTTTCCTACTTCAACTAAAAATCTCTCCGACTACAAAATACCAAAATTGTCCGACTTTTCATCGACAAAGTATTATTTCATACTTCAAAGTAATAAACTATGAAAAATCTATAAGTGCGCGGGCCAAACTTCGCTGGTCAACAGCCAATTTTAGAGCGGCAGAACGAGATTAAAGTCAAAATAAATATCGTCTATTTTCTTTGTGCGGCGTTAAAGTCTCCACGACATTGGTGTGGCGTGTTTTGCGATACATAGATTGATCTGCCATTTGATGCTTGTGACATATGTTTTCTAAAGTAAATTTTACGCTCTTTTCAATGACCTTGACAATTTTTTTCTCAGATAATCGTAGCTGGAGATATGAACCAAAGTTTCTCCAAAAATCAGCAAAAATGCGCCTTTGTAAAGGTAATTCTTTGAGAAAACGTTAATTTTACGACCAAAAAATTAAGCTAAGGAAAAAAGGAGAGTGACTTCGGTGGGAAATCTCATGCTCTTTCTACTGATTTTTTTCTTGTTTTTATTGTAAGATTAACCGTTGAGGAGATATATCCAAAAAACTGATCGTTGGATTTCTCAATTTTGAAAAATTCAAAATTGCGGCGCCCTGAGCACCAGACAATTTTCCTGGAATTATTAAGGGGCATTTTCGGACTTCTACATCACCTAGAAATTGAGAAAAATTGATTTGGTTCGAAAGACAAACCAAAACCCGATTTGTTGTGCGGTGTTATTAAGGTGTTGGTTGCGAACACCCTGTTCATCGATCTTTTTCCATAGATTTAAATCAGTGGCGTGGCGTGAATGATCGATTATCGATATCTCGCCATTTGAAACTATGGTAAAGAATCGATTACTAGGGTGTTCGCTGCGAACACCCTGATAATCGATCTTTTTTCATAGATCTGAGTGGCATATCTATCGATATATCGCAAAGCACGCCACGCCACTGATTTAAATGGCAGATCAATCGATATATCGCAAAAGAACTTCCCAACGGACTTGAGTGGCAACTTTTCGAGGTTACCTCTCCCACGCGGTTGGCAAGGGAAAGGTTGCGAACGGGATGTTCAAATTATCGACCAGTGGCGTGGCGTGCCTTGCGATATATCGATTGATACGCCATTTAAACCTATGAAAAAAGATCGATTAATCAGGGTGTTCGCAGCGAACACCTTAGTAATCGATTCTTAACCATAGCTTCAAATGGCGAGATATCGATAATCGATCATTCACGCCACGCCACTGTTATCGACTACTTCGAAGCTATGCTAAAGAATCGATAATTATGATTTACCCTTATAATCGATTCATTGCAAAGCGATATCGCTGATGACGGGGAATTGAAAAGGAACGAGAGGGATAGGTAAAGAATGCATGCACCCTGTCACTTGAATAATTGAACGTGGTGACTATTGCAACGGGTAGGTAGGTGGACGTTGAGGAAAAGGTGGGCGCGCGAATGGTCGATTTTAGAATGTTGGCAACAATGTTTTCCTTCCCGTTAAATCTATGCAAAACAATCGATTCTTGGCGAGGCAGCTTGTCTCCCCCATACATGGATATTTTTAAAGGATTTAAATGGAGGAAAAACAGAAATTGGTGTGTTGTGTCCAGGTAGAAAGCGTTTCGCCTCCGGATGAAGAATACGGCCCTCTTGACTTTTTCTGTTTTGACATGTTAAGGGAAAGGATCTCTAAGTACCCGATGTGGGAAAATATGAGTCTAGTGCATGTATTTACATTGGCGGATCCAGCAAATTGGCAACACTGTCTTGTCTCCATTTAAACCTATGGAAATGTATCGATTCTTAGAGGGGCCAAGTGCTCCGACAGGAATCGATTTTTCAGCATAGGTTTAAATGGAGGAAATCCGGTGTTGCCGAATTGCTGGATCCGCCCCTGTTTGTATTTAACCTTAACTATGCATTCTTGTAATTCAAATTAGAATTTTTATCCTTTAAATTAATTTTTAGGTTTAAGATTCTGAATTTCACAATGCTCTTCTTGAGCCCAGCAGCGCACTCAAGCACATTTAAATTATTGGCGGATCCAGCGAGTTGGTAACACTGGCTTTCCTCCATTTAAAGCTGTGTTGAATAATCGATTCTTCTTAGAATACCAAGGCCCTCTAAAAATCGATACATTTTCATAGGTTTAAATGGGGAGAAAACAGTGTTGCCAATTGCCCTCCTGCATTCGAATTAGTGAGACGTGTGCCTATACTCAAGAATCCGAGTGTCGACTGGACGTATATATTTCTGCCTAACGGAGCTATGTGTATTATAATGTGAGCCCTGTTATGCATATATTCTTATGGGTCTCAGGCTCATGTCTTAATGCACATAGTTCCGTTTGGCAGAAATACGTCCAACTCAACTGCCACGAGGGCTGGTCATCCTTTATGGCACATAACTGCAAGTCTCTAAAGGTCAATTTTTTTTAGAGGGGGTGGAAAAAACGAAAAAGCAAATGAGCTCGATGCCATGGATTAAAATCGCGATGATAATATGAATTGCTAATGTAAAAATGCAGCTTGCAGTAAACAAAATACAAATTAGAGTCAAATGAGAGTGGCCGGGGAGTGACAAGCATGGATTCTTCCAGTTTATTAGTTCCCAGGCGCATTGTAACCTTGAAATTCCCGACCGTGCCGTACTACTGCACTATGAGAAAGAACGCCGTATGATTTTTCAAACGTTGTCGAATTTCCTTTGATAAAATACTAATTTTCAGGAAAATCAATGAATATTTCTGCCGTGCTAAGAAAAAACGCCGTATGAACATTCGAGAGTTGCCAAATTGCCTCCAATAAAATGTTCATTTTTGAGAAAAGTTATCAATATTTTTCCTTGAAATTTCTAGACTATTTAGATCAAATTACGAAGGAAATTCCCCGAAAAATTTAACGAAAAATGTTCATAAATGTTCCCTAAAATTTGTGATTTATCAAAGGAAATTTGGCAACACCTGAAGGCTCATACGGCGTTCTTCCTTAGCACACCAGATTTGTCCGCCAACTTTTCAGATGATTTCATTCAAGTTCAGATCTGAGATATTTGAAAATTTCAAGAGGAAATACTCATAAATAACACAATAAACATTAAAAATAAAAATTATAAATAAACAATATACTGAGGCAAATTTAGCACCTTTGGAATACTCTTACGACGTTTTTCATTGGCGAAACAGCGCGCAGCCGCCATTGTACAAAAATGCCGGAAAGCGGTTGGGGTAACTATTTCTTCTAGCCGTTGCGTCGTTTATGAATTTACAGTGTGTCTGGAGTAAAGTTGCCAAGTGGTGCCGTTAAATTGCGACATGTAAAATGGGGTTAAATAGGGAATAGTGCTGATTTTTCAGCGCAAGCTGACAACAATGCTTTGGAGTAAAATATTAAGTCGAGAGAAGAAGAGCAATATATTGCGAGCAAAAGGAATAAACTAGGGGCACCTCTCGGGTCTCCTCTCACTTATTCCACGACGACCTTAAAATTCCTCATGTTCACGTTTATGTTAAAATTTGCAGAGTTTCTTAATAGTTAATACCTCCTGCGGCTGATTAATTCCTGGAGTCTTAAAAATTGTCTTCAATCTTAAAGGTCAAAAACGACAAAAATGTCTTCAAACTCATTTTATTCCAAGTTCATGCGTCGATGGCGTGGTGAATTGACTGATCTACAGGTCAAGTTACACGATCAAATTGGGCCTCTGATTGGTCGCATCCTCACCTCAGGTCTTTTTCCACCAATCAGAGCTTCAGTTTGATGGCTCAATTTGATCGTGTAACTGAACCCTACCAAATTGGGAGTACATTCTGCAATTGGGAACTACAATTTCTGGTTCGCTTGAAAAATAAAGTAAGTACCATTAGTTTCTCGGGGGGAAATGGTGTAACTCTCCGGCCGGAGTTTCACATACGAATACCGGGTTTTTTCATCCTTCCGGATTTAGTTCCGAAGATCGTCAAATTTGATCAAAAAGTTCCTAAATTTGATCGAATAAATGGTCAAACTGGCGAAAAACTACAAATGGAGATGTTGCATGTGTGAGGAATTTGCGATTTGACTGTTGATTCTTATGTGAAAGTTCGCGAGCAACACGATGGTGGGACTGGTTTCTCTGAAATCATCTCCCAAGCTCATAAAAAGCTCTCAAAGTGAGGCCAAAATGGAGGGGATATCCCACCCTACCCTGAGAGTCCACCTTTACATCAAAACAAACTCTCCATGCAAAGATAGGGAGCAAATACATTGGCAGGGTTGCCACTTTATTTGGAGACTCCAAAACTGAAAACACGACAACCTTGCTAATGTATTTGCTCCCTATCTTTGCATGGAGAGTTTGTTTTGATGTAGAGGTGGACTCTCAGGGTAGGGTGGGATATCCCCTCCATTTTGGCCTCACTTTGAGAGCTTTTTTTGAGCTTGGGAGATAATTTCAGAGAAAACCATTGGCACCATCGTGTTTCTCGCGAACTTTTACTTAAGAATCAAAAGTCAAATCGCAAATCCCTCGCACATGCAACATCTTCATTCCGGGGATTTAGATGATTCAGGAATAAGCTCCGATTATTTAAAAAGTCCCAAATTTCGGAATTAATTCCAGGAAATGGCAGCACTGTCATGGAAATATTCAAAGCTAAGGAATAAGGTCAATATCAATATTGAACGAGTCCCAAATTTTCGTTTTCATTCCGTTTCCTTATCAGAACTCGAGTGGGGCGCGGTGATCGGTGATGCGGTACCGCCCGCCCGTCTCGCCGATTGGCTCACAAAAGGGCGTATTCACACTCAGAGAAGGACTTGGGAAAGCCTTGGGTTGAATGGACTACAGGGTCCATGACGAGGTGCAGTTATGTCTTTTTGTCGTGACATGCGACGAATAGACGGCTTCGCCACCTTCCGAATCCAAATGTATGTTTGCAGATATGAATCGAAACTTGTGTCAATCTACCCTAGTTAGATTAACTTCGCCCGTTAAGCTCGACTTACATGTCCAATGTCGTGACTTTGACCTAGAACCATTGCCGATGGTAAGCTATTACGCAATTTTCCGGCTTCTTCTCTCCAGCTACTGACCTAATTCTAAATTTTTCTTTTTTAATAGTCATGGGCTTTTGTTTCTAATTTACCTTTCTTTTCTTCTTCCTTGCTCCTCCTCATACTAAGCTGCACTGGAAAAAAAGCGCTTGGATCTAGAGTAGACTCTTAAAAACATTGATCAGAATTTTTTAAAAAAAATTCTGTGAAATCAGCTCTTTAAGCACTTTCAGATGACTATGTTGTTGCATATTGCACATTTTTTTAAAATTTTATCGGCACTACGCAAATTATTTAATTAACTTAAAACTTTTTTTGAAAACCGATTATTTGATTTATTATTTTGATTATTTGATTTTGACCGGATTTTTGAACCTTTCCATACCAATGCAGGCACCTGAAGATGGGCGGCCTGCCCGCTCGTAATGGCCATAGTGCGTAGAGAACAATAAGAAAGTAAGTGCTATATAATCGGGTTTCAAAAAAGTTTTCAGTTAAATACTTTCAAATGAACCGATAAAAAATTCGGAATTCCCGGAATTTCCAGCTTTTTCGGGATTTCCTCGAAATTTGTAGTTTTTCGCCAGTTTGACTATTTACTTAATCAAACTTAGGAACTTTTTGATCAAATTTGACGATCTTCAGAACTAAATCCGGGCGTATTTTGGAATTTCCCCCCGGACTTTCTTAAAAATAATTGGATTATTCTCAAAACTTTGGTAAATTAGAACATGTTTCCGGAAATCTAAATTATTTCGGAATCTTTTGATAAAATAAAATAGCAGCACTGTTCCATGATTCTCATCGGCACACAGTAGATCGAGTCAATAGGAGAGGTCGGACAAAATTTGGAAACTTTAAACGCTTGTAACTCCGTTTATACAAAATTTTGGGGTTCTATGGAGCAGTGCGGGCCTTTACCAATGGATACATTAGTAACATACCCGCTGCAAAACGACGGGAAAGAGCGTACACTACTAACGTGGTGAACGCTCAAAACATCAAAATTTGCAAAATTTTAGTCGGAAATTTAATGTCCGACCTCTCTTATTGACTCGATCCACTGTGCGACGGCGGCCGGTCGATTTCCCCGAAGGCCACTGCGTGAAGCGGGAGTTTTCATCTAGTTATTTTTCGTGCGAACGGACCTCGGTCATTAAGTATTATCGAAAGCCCCGAGCAATTTCTCCTGCAGCGCGCGCAAGTCGTCCCCCTCCTGACATAAGCACGTAAGTGCACTTGGCGCACGCCATTTATCTCAATGCTTTCTCGAACGCATCTCCAAGTGCACTTACGCATTTTCGACTGCCAAGCGACGGAGAGGTCGTGTTGCCGACCAGGAAGTTAATGAGCCGGACACCGGGCACCGGGGCCGGGGGCGTTTTAAGGAAGAACGCCGTATGAACATTCGAATGTTGCCAAATTTCCTTCGATAAAAACCGAATTTACTAGGCAAACTGTGAGAAATTTTTTTCCAAAATTTCCATACAATTTTGTACGCACTTTAATCTAAAATATCCGAAGGTTTCGAGGAAAAATATGCATGGATTCCGTCGAAAATACATGTTTTATCAAGGGAAATTTGGCAACTCTCGAATGTTCATACGGCGTTCTTCCTTAGCACGGCAGATTAGCTGACAATTGCACGCATGGATTAGACTGGCAGTCCTTTGGCGATGCGTTGCCTCCCCTCCTCCCCCCTCCCACCGGGCCCTGTCTAAATATAGGTCAATGTCAAAGCACAAGTGGAGAGCCAACTTTCCGGCTCATGTTGAATGGAAATCCTAACATTCGACGTAGTGACATATGTCAGGGTAACGAGTCTTTGTGCACAGACTGGGCCGGGTCAATAGGAGAAGTCTTACAAAATTTGGAAACTGTGAAAGCTTATATTTCTGGAAATACGAGACAAAAAAGTTTAAGTGTGGTTTCATCGATTTTTTTTGTGAAATTTCCTCTCAGAAACACCCCTTGAAATTCAAGAGCTTGATGCAAAACCGACGTTTGCAGTTGTAGGAATGCAGTTTTAGACGATTTTTCGTCCAAACCGGACCTCGATATCCTTTAACGTTCAAGAGAAATCGAGGCTCACAGTTTTTGACTTCCAACCCCCCTATCACCCCGTCCCCCCCCCCCCAAAAAAAAAATCTGAAAATTAAGAAAGCAATTCCGGAGGAGGAGGGCGATAAACGTCGTTTTTGCATCAAGCTCTCTGATGACGAAATTAACATCAAAATTTGACATTTTAGCCTAATAATTTATGACCAACCTCTCCTATTGGCTCGTTCCACTGTGCGCCAATGGTACGGGACTTTTGGATCACCTTGTTTACGTCAGGATGGGGGAGGAGGGAGGGTGTGTGAGAGGAATATTTAACAGAAGCAAATACCCGGGTAGCGGAGGCATTTCTGGATTTGCCGCAGTCGCAGCAGAACACTCCAGTGACGTGGCGTGCTTTGCGATATATCGATTGTTATGCCATTTAAACCTATGGAACAAGATCGATAAACAGGGTGTCCGCAACGAACACCTTAATAATCGATTCTTTACCGTGGGTTTAAATGGCATAACAATCGATATATCGCGATTCACTCCGCGCCACGCCATTGGAACACTCGTGAAATGAATTAATGGTAGAGTAATTATAATCCATCTTCCAGTCACTAACGAGCTGCATAAACACGGATCCCGCTTGCCGAATCCGGCGAAAAAAACAGCCCTCGTCTTATTTGCGCCCTATTTTGCCACGGTGACGATCATTCTGCCGTGCTGAGGAAAAACGTCGTATGAACCATCAGGCGTTGCCATGTCTCCATCATCAAAAAACCTATTTACTGGCAAAATTTTGAATATTTTCCTTCAAAATTTGGTTATAATTTAATTCGCAATCTAATCTAAAATGTCTGAAAATTTAACTGAAACATATCTATGTACTCGTATCACTTCACTGGAAAAAAACACATTGGATCTAGAGTCCAGGCTCTTGAAAATATTGACAAGAAAAAATACCGTTGATTCAATCGGATTTTTGCTTAAATCAAAAGGAAATCCACTTAAATTAAGAGGCATGGTTCTTGATTTAAGCTAGATTCTGATTGAATCAAGAGTACTTTTCCTTGTCGATGTTGACGATGTTCACGACAAATGAAACAAACGGAACCAAGGAAAAGGATGCCCGTTGATGACGGCGCGGCGCGGCGCAGAGATGCGACTATTCGTACTTGATGGATGTCCGTGTTGCGTGTGCAAAATTGAAGGCACGATGGCATAAAGCGTGAACTTCTAATGATTCGCTCATGCTGCCGATGAGGTGTTGAGGTGTGAAAATTTAAAAGAAGGAGGCCCGATTACATCTCACATAACTGCGGCGGTGTAACTAACGTAGTCTTTGAAGCACCTCGACAAATGAAACCAACGGAACCAACACAACATGGAGATAGAGTGAGGGAAAGATCGGACATGGCTTTTTTTTACTAAAACTGAGAATTTTGATGCTAATTTCGTCACATCTGGAAGTATTTGTGCGAAAAGGAACTAGCAATGTGTGAGAATTTAATGCCCAGTTCTGTTAGTTCTTTTCCCACTGAGAAAGATGGGGTGTGCTCATGCAAGCTGCATAAGGATTCCTTTTTGCAAAATGGATAATTGGGATTTGACGATAAATCAAAAGGATCGAAGCGCCAAATTATGTTGACCATCATGAGCCGTGGGCATATGACAAGAGCGTTTTGGACAGGGCTCATGAGTTCAAGAGCATTTCCGTCCCCGTATGCTGCCGTGTTGAGGAAGAACGCCGTATGAACCATCAGGCGTTGCCAATTTTCCTCAGATAAAATACGAACTTTCAAAAAAAAAAACTGTTCGATACCTTTCTTCAAAATTTTCAGATAATTTTGTAGACACTTTAATCTAAAATATCTCCAAATTTCAAGGAAAACTATGCACAACTTTCCTGTAAAATGCATATTTCATCTGGAAATATTTGGCAACTCTCGAATGTACAAACGGCGCGGCGTTCTTCCTTAGCACGGCAGTACGGGTCCCCGTCGTTGACGCTGACGTCACTGGCGCTTCATAATGGACCACTAGACAAGGTACGAATTTCAGCATTCTGATTCATGTTTCTAAACTAAAATTTTACGTAGAACACGATGCGCACAACGAAAATTACCGAAATCAACTCCTTACGGAGATATTTAATGATTCTTGATGCGTAAATTCAAACCACCCGCTCATGAAAACTCAATGCTCTACGTGATTCACTTCGCGCGCTAAACGTTATCATGACAGTATCTACGATTTAAAAATCTAACAGCCTCAATTTTGACGCTTTGGCTCAGCTATAGCAAATTGCTTATAGTTTGAACAACACATGGTGAGAAATGAACATTGCTCGATTAAAAGCTTGCTGAAACCGTTGTAGTGCGCGATTTGACTCACGTAGAGCTTTGAGTTCTTGTGAGCGGGCAGTTCAAATTCCTCTTAACCAATGTGAAATAAAAGCGTTAATATCTTCGTTAGAAGATGGTTTCAGTCATTTTCGTTGCGCGAATCGTGTTCTACGTGAAATTCTGGTTAATAAATATGTATTAGAATGCTTAAATTCGTACCTTGTCTAGTGGTCCATTCCCATTCATTCTTGCGGCCCTCAACTAACGAGCACACTCCTTCTTCCCCACCCACCTCTTGTTCCTGTTACTATAAATACGTTCATTTGACATCGAGAGGGATGCTTCTGACGCAAAATCTCAAGAGAAAACAAACTGAACCACATAAAGGCTGCTGCGTTTCGTATTGACAAAGTTTCCACTTCGCGCCGACTTCGCCAGTGGAGAATTTGCACAACAAAATTTCATTGCGTCATCTGAGACTGCCCAATGAGTTGAGTTCGCAGTATTTTTCATAATTTTTTCTGACATGGGAAATCGGAGAAGAATAGACTTAAAAGTGAGAAAATGTGCCGCTTTATGACTTCATCTGGCGGCATTTTTCATTTAAACACATTAATTTCAGCAGATTATGCTATTTTTTCATATTTTCTCCAATAGTTGTTCAATTTAGAAACCGAGGATATCTTCTTACTCAGATTTCCTAGCAGTATCATTTGGACGTATTTACATCAAACGGAACTATGTGCATTAAGACATGAGCCCTGAGACCCATAAGAATACATGCATAACAGGGCTCACGTCATATTGCACATAGTTCCGTTTAACAGAAATACGTCCATTTTAAAGATGAAATTTACAAAAAAGACACCTGCAACTTCTCTATTGGACGTATTTAAATCGAGAGGAACTATATTCTTCGGACGTAGGACCTGTCACACACGTATTCCGACATTTCAGCGGACATTTGAAATGATTTACTGGGTGATTTTTTGAATTCCTCAACGAATGAAATCGGAGAGCGCTAGATTACACAAGATCTTGAAAGATAGATGCTTCGGAACGGAAAAAAAGTAGTCGCTGTATCGTGAAAAAGACGCTACTCTCCGTTCACGTAAACTCTGGACACCTTTCGCGACGATACACCGCGAGAGTTCAACTCAATGAGCAGATACGTTGTTTTCACTTTTCCGGTAGAGCTGCACCAAATGAAGATCTCTCAAAGCCGTATTATCTTTAATGACCGTCATAAAATTATCACCTCCTTGAGTTGCCATCAAAATTGATCCTCTGAGCTGTCCCGCGCCTGAGGCTAGCAAAACGTAGAACATATAAAACATCGGTTGCTTTCTAGAGGAACCAGCCCGCTCACAGAAGAGCCCTGGTTTGCGTGTATCTTTACACTGGAAAAAAACACAATGGATCCAGAGTCTAGACTCTTGAAAACATTGACAAGAAAAAATACCCTTGATTCAATCAGATTTAAGCTTAAATCGAAAGGAAGTCCGCTCAAATTAAGAGGCTGGGTTCTTTATTTAAGCTTATAAATCTGATTAAATCAAGAGTATTTTTTCTTGTCGATGTTTTTAAGAGTCTGGACTATAGATCCAATGTGTTTTTTTTTCCAGTGTATGAATTTTGGAACTCGTTTCAAATGGATTCGTTGAAGCCAGAAATTGTTGTTCCTTATCGAAAAATGTAATCGAATTTCAACGGAGAATCCCTGTGACGTCACTCCTGGACTCGTGGGAGTGTCGCCGACTGCCGTGCTGAGGAAAAACGACTTAAGAGCCTTCAGACGTTGCCAAATTTGCTTTGATAACCGACCGATTTTCCGGGAAACTCGTGAATTTTTTTGCTCCTGATGTTTCAGATATTTTAATCCCCAATTTCACTTTAAATATCTGGAAATTTCAAGAGAAACTATTTATAGATACGTTCAAAAATACGCAATTAATCGTGGAAGACTTGGCAACATCCGATTGTTCATACGTCGTTTTTCCTGAGCACGGGCACGACAGACGACGCACAGTGGATCGAATCAATAGGAGAGGTCGGACATGAATTTTTTCGCTAAAATTTCAAATTTAGACGTTTATTCCGTCAAATTTTAAATTTCGAGGGGTGCTTTTTTAGGGAAAATTTCACGAAAAGGTCAATGAGACCATTTTCAAGACCTCAAAGTTTTGTAAAAACGGAGTTGTGAGCTTTTAAAGTTTCCAAATTTTGTCCGACCTCTCTCGTCGACTCGATCCACTGTGCGGACGGGACGGAGCTGCCGGAGAGCCGATAACGCGGTTCGCAAACAATTCCCCTCGTCAAAGCCCAAGCCAGGGTCTCGGGATCGACTACAATTATCGACCTCGATCGATAGTTACCACGGCAATGATAGGGATGTATCGACAGAGAGCATTCGATAGCAGTTCGCTGATCGACCCGGGGACCCGGGGTGCAGCGGATTTACGGCTGCGTTGACGATGTCGAGTTTACGTGTTGACAACTTCCTCGACACAGCCGAGCCCGGATTGATTGTTTTAGGGCTCCCGTGCCCTGCTTCCTTCTCTCCCCCTCTCCCTCTCCCCCTCGATCCCCACGTCTCAACTTTTTTCCCGGGTCGCGGAAAATTCCGCCGTTTTTTACAGCAGGATTTGGATTCCACCGCCATGCATCGATCGATAAATAAAAACTTGAATCGATCGACAAACTTTTAAGTTGATCGCAAACTCATAAGTTGATCGACAAACTCATAAGCTGATCGACAAACTCATAATCGATATGTCGCAGGCAAATAGTAAAATCAGGCATTTTGTCAAATGCCTAGGCAAATAGTCAAATATTCTTACTTACAATTAGATTGAAATTCTGACTGTTTTCCGGATTTCAGACAAAATAATTCATTGCTCTTGCAAGAAGAAATTCTCAATAAAAATTTGCACACACAATATTATTTTAAACAATCTTTAGCTCCTGAAAAGACACTGATCTTGAAAAGGGATCGATATACAAGGTGTTCGCAACGAACACCTTATTAATCGATTCTTTGCCATAGCTTCAAATGGGGAAATATCGATCGATCATACACTGGATCACATTTAGCAAAAAGGAACCGGCGCGATTACAGCGTTTTCAAAATCGTGCAACTTCTTCATTTCTTTTAAAAATACTTATGTAGGTACACTACTAAAATTAACACAATTATTTTCCTTTAAAATTAGCAATTTTTAAGTAGGAATCAAAGACAATATGCTATTCTGGAGGATTTTTTAGATCATTATGAAAAGGATCGATACATGGCAATTCACGCCACGCCACTGGAAGTGTGACTTATCGAATAGCTTTTTTTCCCTCATTTAAAACTATGGTAAAGAATCGATTGTTAAAGCTTTTGTTGATAGATCAATCGATTCCAGGAAGCGTCCATGAGCCGTCACCTCATCGGAAATTGTAGGAAACCTAGAACTGCCATACAAAGCAAGAACCATGTATGAAGGAGGGATTTCCATCAGTGGCGAATCGTGACTAATCGACTATCGATATTTCGCCGTTTGAAGCTATGGTAAAGAATCGATTTTTAAGGAGTTCGTTGCGAACACCCTGATATATTGATTCATATCCATAACTCTACTGCCGTACTAAGGAAGAACGCCGTATGAACATTCGAGAGTTTCCAAATTTCTCATGATAAAACATGTATTTTTGAGAACCTTCATGCATATCTCTCCTTTAAATTTTCAGATATTTTAGATTAAATTGCGTACAAAATTGTCTGAAAATTTTGGAAAATAATATTCGCATTTTTCCCAGTAAATTTGATTTTTATCGGAGGAAACTTGGCAACGTTTGAAGGCTCATGCGGCGTTCTTCCTTAGCACGGCAGTCTAGATGACAGGTCCATCGATACATTGCAAAGCACGCCATGCCA
This sequence comes from Bemisia tabaci, assembly GCF_918797505.1. Taxonomy (NCBI): domain Eukaryota; kingdom Metazoa; phylum Arthropoda; class Insecta; order Hemiptera; family Aleyrodidae; genus Bemisia; species Bemisia tabaci. The sequence goes on along the minus strand of NC_092802.1, from coordinate 36,860,768 downwards.
CTGATTTTCATGTGGAGTTAAGCGGTTGTAGTTGAGCAGGGAAGAGAGAATATCAATTCCGTCCAAGTGCGAGACGAAAATCGATTGCCGAAGACACCGATGATGATTGGCCGGGGAGAATCGATTGGTTCCGGAGTTCTCACCACTGCTTCCACCGTTGCCTGATTTCCTGTGAAAATCACTCTTTTTCACCGTAAGGTTCGGTGAGAAACGGAAAAATTGGACTACATTTTGCAATTGAGGACTAAAATTCCCGGTTCATTTTAGAAACAGCATATTTTCTGTTAGTTCCTCAACGTAGATAGATGTTTTTACGTGCGAGTCAAAAATTGTAGTTCCTCGTTGCAAAATGCAGTCCAGTTCGCACGGTCTTGTTTTACTTTTCATGATAAACGAAAGTTCCGAGGCAAATATCAGTGGCGCGGCGTGCTTTACGCTACATCGATTCATCTATGTTATTTAAACATATGGAAAAGGATCGTTGAAAAGGGTGGTTGCAACGAACACTTGTGACGAATTTAACCATCAAAATTTGCAGTTTTGGTCAAAAATTTCGTGTCCGGCCTCTCTCATTGTCTCGATCCACTGTGGTTTCCTACGAGAGCGTAAAACGAGATGATTTCCAAGAAACTGGACAGCGCTGAGAGCTCGTTACGTGAATAAATACAGCCATAACCGAGCTCAGGGTGGCTTCTTGTTCTAACGGGAGACATAAGAGGGACAGGGGAAGGCGACGTAAAAAAAGAAGAAGAATTGAGAGAAAGAGGAAGTAGGAAAGGAAAGATCGATGAAGTGGTAATAATCACGGCGTGTCTCATTCGTCTAAAGGGCAATCGACGCGAAACAAAAGCGAGCTAATTGTTCAAACGACCGGTTTAACTGTGTGTAGCAGAGAGGATCCAAGAGAAGAAAATTTGTTGAAAGGGAACTGTACCTTCCTTAGGCTATCGAGAGATAAATGCCTATCTTAGCAATGCAATTTATCGATTATGGCTATTCAATAACGATTGAGCAATCGACCCACTGGATTGATTGTGGAATTTTTTGGACTGAATTTTGCAATAATTAGGAGCTACAATGCCGTGCTTAGGATGAACGCCGTATGAGCCTTCAGACGTTGCCAAATTTTCCGTGCTAAAATACGAATTTTCAAGAAATTTGGCGAATATACTCCCTCCAATTTTTCAGAGGATTTTATTCGCAATTAAGTCTAAATGATCTGAAAATTCCAAGAGAAAATACTCGTAGGTAACACTACACAAAAATAAACATTTTCGGAGAAGAAGTTTGGCAACCGTCGAATATTCATACGACGTTTCTCCTTAGCACGGCAGGATGCGCCCCGTCTCGTGGATCATGTGAACTACATTTTGCAATTTGGAGCTATAAATTTTAGCCCGGTTTAAAAACAACGTATGTGCCATTAGTTTCCCTATGCCCATAAGTGTTTTTCCAGAAGAGCTGTAATTTATAGTTCCAAATTGCTAAATGCAGTCCATATGGAGTGCCGATTTTTCGTGAAACGACGTGAGTTAAAGTTAGAAACTTTTGCTGTGCGTCCGCCATATTCTGCATTAAATTTCAATGAGAAAACGAATGCTTTAGTCCTTAATTTCTGGTAAATTTACAGAGTCCCACGCGAAGAAAACGTAAATACAATACCCTTAAAATTTTATTTCCAAAACTTCAAAGGAGCGAGCGACTGTCACGTGAGTGTCGAATTTTCCATGCATCGAGATCGCGTGCCGAGGACCATTACCGTATCCACACGTTGCCAAATTTTTTTAAATGAAACACTAATTCTTTAGGGAAATCGTCAATATTATTCCATAACATTTTCAGACAATTTTGTTCGCAATTTGATCTAATTTATCAGAAAATTCCGAAGAAAAATATTAATACTTTCCTCGAAAATAATGAATTTATGAGGGAGGGGGGCTGCGAAGTTTGGCAACTTTCAAAAGTCCATACAACGATTTTCCCTAGCACGGCAGCGAAGTGTTCACTCTTCCATTCGTTGACCTATAATCACCCTCCGACTACGCGACGGTTGACACAAGTTGGTAATGATGGTGTTCCTCCGTTTAAATCCGTTGTAGATACTCGATCTTGGGCCAAGGAGCTTTATATTCGATATGTATCGAAGGTGTAAGTCGGCAATCACATAACTCGGTTTGCGACGTCGCAGACTCCCTGTCACATTTTATTTTTTAAATTGAAATCACTCAACGACAATTCTTTAGAACTGTCGTGATTTTTCTCCTCTGTGCGAAGAACATTCTGCAAAAACTTCAAGGAATGATGTCAATTTGTTCTCCTTTAAAAAAATAACATAAAGGCGGAGATTTTTAGACACCGCAAACGAGTTGTGTTATTGCCGACTTACACCGTCGATATATCGATAGTTTAAATGCTGTTTTCCTCCATTTAACTCCGTTATAAAAATCGATCCTGGGACAAAGAGCTGGAGCTCTGGGAAAAAGCTCTGGGTAGATATCGATAGTTTAAACGCGTTTAAATGGACCAAACTCGAAGAGTATCGACGAAATGAAAGCGAGAACACGTAGAGATTTGCAAAAAGCATATCAGTTTCGCATGAACTGTGCAATACCTCTGGTGTGAAATAGTTGCTTCAAGCACCGGCAGCCAGCGCAAAACACGCATTGGCGCTTTCAAACCTAACAGGGATACTTCGTGAATACTTCGGATAATGCGTGAAGTATCCCTGTTAGGTTTGTAGGCGCCAGTGCGTGGCCGCTCCGCTTTGTGTTAGGCTCTAACATTTAATCTAGCGGAGTCAGCGTTATTCAACTCATGATTTTGAAATGTTTGCACATCCTGTATGGATTATTCTCATTTTAATTGATGAAGAAAAAATATGTATCAAAAGAAAATATAACGTGTGTTTTGTAAATATTAAGGTGGTTCCGTATCAAACTTAATGATTTCCAAAACACACGAAGTTCTACACAATTTCTTATAGCCTTTCATAATCGATGGCGAAAAAGCAACAGCCAGGCGATGAAATGTAGAGCCCGGCGATAGGAACTATAGCCCGGCTGCATAATTTTTTATCGCTTCGTACAGCCCGGCCGTATGCTTTTCTCCGCATTCTACAGCCAGCTACACGATTTTCTGTAGCCTTCTTTAGCCGGCTACAAGAATTCCTATGGTATTTTGAAACGCAGCTCTCATCGCCAATTTTTACCAGGGGTATCATAAACGCTCTCTGATTGGTTGATTATTATCTCTCACGTCGGCAACGTTGGGATCCAGATCGCTAACTTAACGACGCTAAGTTATCGAACGATGAGTAACGATTAGCGGAATCCGATGTAAATAATCGCTCGGCTAAAGGACGTCGTTAGAATTCAGTCGTTATCTGTGACTTCTGTGAGTCGCTAACTTATCGATCCGGATATCGACGCGAAAAATAATCAGCCTGCAGGACGCCCGTTTCCGCCGCCAATCCAAGCCTCCCTCTACCTTCCTCCCCCTGTGGCGCTTAGTTCCGTTTGATAGAAATACGCCCATATGTGCTTTGTGCGGAAAAGATGGTCAGCCAAGAAAATTGAGTAGAGCGCAGTCAGGCAATATTCTGTGCCCTGAATATCTATCTCCGAGGAAATTTTGGTTTATTCTACCTTGACCTAGTTCTCAGTATCAGGAGCTGAACTACAACTGAGTCGAAAAATTCAAGGAAACGCTTCGCCGGTGACGTAAATTTTTATCAGTGAACTCATTTTTCTCTTTGTCGAATCTGTGGATTGTACGGCACTTCGTATAAGGAAACTCAACTTCTTCACCTCATTTACCCACATATGGTCTACATTTTGCAATTGAATCAGTGAGTTCGAAAACACACCAACTCGGGTTTTTTTCGATTTTCACTTTTTTACGGTTTAGTAACACTTATGGATAGAAGCATCTGCTCGCAAAAGGAAATTTCGAATTTGCCATCGGAAGTGCTCGAAACAGCGACGGGGAAAGGAAAAAATCTAATTGTTTCGTTGGAAATACCAATTTTTGGCCATTTCAAGGGAAACGGGTGACCATCAGATTTTGCAATTTTCTTTTTTCGGTTCAGTATACCTTGTACCAACAAGTTATATAAAATTCAAGCGTTATTCAGGTCAAAAAATATAAATTTTTCAGAGCAGATTTTGAAAAATCAGTATCTGAAAGTTGGTGAGAACGAAAACACACCAACTCGGAAATTTTTAAACGCTTAATTCTCTGTTATCAAACATGGTGTATCGATTTCAACTTGGTGCTTTACAAAGTCTTCAAGTACTTGTCCTTTGGCACCAAAAAGGTTTTTCTTAAACTAACTTCTTCGCCCGCTGCGCAATTTTAGGTGTTTCCTGAAAAAAAATTTTTTTCCGAGTTGGTGTGTTTTCGAACTCAATGCTTCAATTGGGAACTACAACGTTGGCAGTCAGGTAAAACCTTAGAACGCGACTGTACGGAAAATCCATTCTTTGACGTCAATCATAGGTCTTCAAAGTTTTTTTTTTTTTTAAAAAAAAAAACCGATTCGATTCTCTGAAATTGGACTACATTTTGCAGTTGGGAACTACAATTTCTGGCTCATTTTAGAAACAACATAATTGCTGTTAGTTTCCCAAGGTATGGATGTTTTTACGTGCGAGTCAAAAATTGTAGTTCCTTATAGTAAAATGAAATCCAATTGATAGTTCCCATATTTGGACTTCATTTTGCAATCGGGAACTACAATTTCTGGCTCATCCATAGGAACAGTTATGTGCATAGGGAAAGTAATGGTAAATATGTTGTATCTAAACTGAGCCAGAAATTATAGTTTCGAGTTGCAAAATTCAGTCCATTTCGATCTCTATCGGAACCACCTCAAAATCCTTGGAGCCATAACACCATGAGCGACCCGGACATCTCGGACAATCCCTTTAATTTTGAAAGCATTAAAACCGTTGTGGAGTCGCAGGGCTATGTAAAGTTGCGGGTGGCCCATCAGCCCATCGCAGCGGCGAGGGATATCGAGATTTTCCCATTTGAAGCTATGGTAAAAAATCGGTTCGCAGGATATACCCTGATAATCGATCCTTTTTTATGGGTTTAAACGGCAGATCAATCTCGATTCATCGCAAATCACGCCACGAGGCTAGCGACCGACGCGACGATGAGCGAAAAGGGAGTTGTGATCGGGGGGGAGGAAGAGGGAGAGGGGGGAGAAGGTGGGGAATTTTGCACTCGTACCTGGGCAGCATATTTCATTAGTCTGGTGCGTTGTCTGCGTGCCCCAATGTTTCCGAGTTTCGCGGTTTTACCAGATTTCGCAGTTAGGAACTACAATATCTGGCTTAGTTTAGTAACAACGTATGTGCCATTAGTTTCCCTATGCACGTAGGTGTTTTTACGGACGAGCCGGAAATTGTAGTCTCTGATTGCGAAACGAAGTCCAGAACTTCCTCCGATGGAGATACTGGAACTTTCTCTGCATGGTCCGACTTGAAAAACGGTGTTTCGGCAAATGAGTGTTTTGAAAATCAAGGGATCTGCTTTTTTGATGAGCGGTCGAATTCTATATTGGAGATAAGGTAGAATTATGGCGTCTAGAACCGGGAAAAATCGGGATTCATCAGGGAATGAAAAATGCCCGGGAAAAATCAGGAAATCTGTTATAGATTTACTTAAAAATTTTCTTCAATTTTATGTAAAAAAAGCCCCACAAAGGGTTTCCTGGTGCGGATATTTCAAGAGTTTTTTTACGTAATTTTCAAGTGGCTTTGAAGTAAATTTTAAATTCTCTTAAAATTTACTTGTTTTTTACAACTTTTCTCAACAGCGACTCTACTGGAAAAAAAACACATTGGATCTAGAGTCCAGACTCTTAAAAACACCGACAAGAAAAAAGACTATTGATTCAATCAGATTTAAGCTTAAATCAAGAACCAAGCCTCTTAATTTGAGCGGATTTCCTTTTGATTCAAGCTTAAATCTGATTGAATCAAGAGTCCTTTTTCTTGTCAATGTTTTCAAGAGTCTGGACTCTAGATCCAATGTGTTTTTTTTCCAGTGTACCTTAAAAATTTTCTTCAATTTTATTTAGAAAAAAAAACCCAAAAAGGGTTTCCTGATATGAATATTTCAGGAGTTTTTTTTTACGTAATTTTCAAGTGGTTTTGAAGTGAATTTTAGGTTCTCTTAAAATTTACGAGTTTTTTACAACTTTTCTCAACAGCCACTGCTACTAGGGATAGTTTTGGTCTTTTAGCGTAAAAACGTCCATTGACGTGACGTCACGTCGAGAAGAATCTATCATCAGCATGGCAGCGTTGTGACCAATCACTCGGTGGGATTAAAAGGTATGCAACCAATTGTAATTGCGGAGTCTCGATTATTGGCCCCCCGCAGCGACGCCAGATCTCGCGGGAATGCGTGCAAACTTCATTGCGAATTGGGGAATTTCCGTTGTGAATTCGGCAACACTGCTCCCGAGGGAGCCCATCCTGATGGTCCGCGTAGGCGGATGGTGAAATTGGAGACGGAAAGGGAGCAGCGTTGCCCCTCTAATTCTACAGGGTGGTTTAAAAAGCCTGCGCCTCATCAACACCGGGCCTCAATGCATCATCCCAGTAAAACTTATGAACTAATTGAGACCCTGGTAAAAATTGGCAATAGAATCTGTGTTCCAAAATACCATAGACCTACAGCCGGCTGTAAGATTTCCAATAGCTTCTGTAGCCGGCTACAAAATTTCTTATAGCCTTTTATAGCCGATGGCGACTAAGCAACAGCCAGGCGATAAAGCGTATGCTAAACGTTACTAATTTCGGATGCTAGGACTTAGTGAGTTTTTGGAATACTGCTCTCTTTTTGGGCCGTAGTATCTTGATTTATTTGCGAGGAAAACTCCGTACTTTTGATGGATGCCTGCCATTCTTAATATATTAGAGCGCCTGCAGTTTCGCATGATACTGTGCAACACCTCTGGTGTGAAATAGTTGCTTCAAGCGCCGTGGCAGGCGGGCTGCCAGCGCGAACCACGCATTGGCGCCTACAAACCTAACAGGGATACTTCACGCGTTGCGCAATGCGTGAAGTATCCCTGTTAGGTTTGTAGGCGCCAGTGCGTCGCCGCTCCGCTTTGTGTTAGGCTCTAATATTTAATCTCGCGGAGTCAGCGTTATTCAACTCATGATTTTGAAATGTTTGCACATCCTGTATGGATTATTCTCATTTGAATTAATGAAGAAAAAATATGTATTAAAAGAAAATATAATGTGTGTTTTGTAAATATTAAGGTGGTTCCGTATCAAACTTAATGATTTCCAAAGCACACGAATTTCTACACAATTTCTTATAGCCTTTTATAATCGTTGGCGAAAAAGCAACAGCCAGGCGATAAAGTGTAAAGCCCGACGCAAGGAACTAAGCCCGGCTGCATAATTTTTTAATCGCTTCGTATAGCCCGGCCGTATGATTTTCTCCGCATTCTACAGCCAGCTATATGATTTTCTGTAGCCTTCTTTAGCAGGCTATAAGAATTCCTATGGTATTTTGAAACGCAGCTCTTATCGCCAATTTTTACCAGGGGATGGAGACTTGGAGTTTCGTAAGTGCTCCTGGGTTAAAAGAAATGAGTTTCAGGAATGCCCAAGATTTAAGCGACAACACCCCCGGAAGCAGCAAATCAAGAACACCACGGGTTATAGGGGTGGTGGAATTTTGGATCACTCTGTATGCACCACGCTGCATCTGCTGCAAACTTTTGCTTACTATCTGCAGAAAGTCTACTGAGACAAGCTAACCAAACATCTGTGCTTTTACGGTACATATTCGGTACATTTCCAAGAAATTCAGTACTTCCTCGACAGAAAAATTCAGCACTTTTTGAGTACCTCCATTTGACGAAATTCGAAAAAATCCAAAAATGTGTTATTCTCGCTCGAATTGGGACAAAAATGACAAGGACACAAAATGTCATTGGTGGCTTGAAGATTAACCGTGTGGACAATCGCCGTCTTGCAGGCAAATGCTCTGCTATA